>NC_138159.1:5332200-5472200 GCF_964199315.1 Orbicella franksi | reverse complement strand
AACTTGGACCACGCTAAATCGCGTTACGTGTTAATTATATTTTGCAAGGCCTCCGTTTTTTCCTATAACGATAAGGGTGATATGTGCTTCCCTTATTTAAACTTGTTGTATATCACACAAAGCCGGAACATATCAAAAGTTAAAGGAGCTCAGTCACGGTATTTTGAGTTATTTTGGCCACATACAAAATTACCTATAAATGGTAGGAAACCTGAAAATAACAGTTTAATAAGATAGAAAAACACCAAAGACATAATGGCAGACCATAAAGGAACAAGGATGGCTAAGAATGGAGAAGATTGACACGGATTACAAACGACGAATTGAAAAATTGAGGCTAAACTTTTCAATATGCACAAACCGTAACTGAGCTCCTTTAAGCAAGTACAAATTCTGTGAAAGCCAGGGAGTTGACCACACGGCTTTGCTTTTGTTTACATGCATGCAGAGTTTCGCTATTATATTTTATTCTGAACAGGTCGAAACGAAGGAAACAACTAAAGATAATTAAACATACATTCAGAAACACAACTTACAGTAAAGCAATAAGATTTCGCTTCACCATGCAATATCGATAATTTCGATGGCATCGAAAATGGCGGAGGCTGAATAAGGTCTTATACAAGCGGTTACTGAATGCTGAAACCAGAGCATAAGTTGAAAGAGCGTGAAAATAGAACTTTTAATGTTTCATACAGAAAACAAAACTGACGAGTTCACGTTGATGAAATATTTAACTTGGCAAGGTCTCCACTCTGAGGCGTTTTCAGCCGTCAACAAGAAATTAAAACAAAACTGTGCCAAAAAGCGCCGAAATTTTAACTCGTTAGTAGGCAAAAGTTTCAAGCACGGCCGCTATCGACAGTGCTAAATTTTTACATGTTACTTCGCCAAACCCGTTGAAATATTTCGCAAGGTCTCTCTTTTTTGGAAACAGTAGAAGGGCATTTGTGCGTGTAAGATTTAGGAGGAGATATAGTTAACATTTTGTTTTCAATTTACACCGTTGGAACCTAACCACACTGCCACAGAATCCACCAATCGTGTTAAGCCACTGAGATTAATTTTAGTTAACTAATTAATATCCTAAATAAAAACAATTTGCATTTTTTTTTTCCTTTCGAAAGTTGCGATAACAGGTGAGACATCATGACGATGCAAAAAATATCAAATTTAGATCACCTTTCATAAAAAACTTAACATACAGTTTCTATCCAAACGTGGGTTCTAACTTAACAAAATATTAGCATCTGAAGCGTCACTTCCTTCGCACCCGGATAGCAATTATTGTGCCTCTTTAGGCCAACGTCAGCTCATTGCCGTGTTCTTTTTCCTTCCTAAAAACATTTTGAGTGTTCTTGCATAATTTTGTACGTCACAAAAAAATGACTTTTAGTTCCCCTTTAAATTTGCCAGAAACATTGGATCGCAAAAAAACGTTTAAATACGCCAGCCTTCTCTCAATTTCTCAAATCACTTCACCGTGCCGAATTGAGAACTAATTCCCGAATGATATCCAATGACTGGCGGAACATATTGTAGTTGTCTATTTGCAAGTGCATTGGTAGATAAATTTTGTAATAAAGCTTTTCATCCTCCGTTTAGGCATACACTAATGAACTGATTACACGGAATACTAAGAGAACAAAACCGAGAGAAGCGAAACTAACAAGTTAAAAGACTCGACATGTAGCTTGTCCATGAAATGTTTGCTTCTCCGTAATCAAAGAATGGTCTAAACACATTAAAGCTTTGCACAAAACAAAAATAACGTAATATTACCTGGATATTGTAAGACGCAGTATTCTGGGGGGTTTTATTATCATTATTATTATTTATTTGGTTCTTTTACTCTCGAACCATCAGCGCGGAAGACCACCCGCAATCAGTGCCATCAAGAACTATTAAACAGTGACAATATGCGACTGTTTTAACCATTTACCTCCTTTTTTTAGTGCAAAGAGCCTTAAATATCTTTGTTTCCATTCAGCAAGTATTCAATCAGTTGAAATCATTGAAGGCAGAGGAAGGATTGCCGATACAAATAGAATACATTCAAGACAGTGAATTTACGTCAAGTTAAAGTGGAGGCGGGGCGGCCTCCGGGGGTGGCCTAACGGGTTAGCAAGCTGGACTCCGGATCTAGCGTTCGCGTTCCGCAGCACTCAGCTTTTATCTTTCAGTTGAAGTCCTTTTTAGTTAATTGAATAAGACCTTTCGTACAAATGTAACCTGAGTAACCAGCTTGGGAGGGAGATTGTTATCATGTTTATGGCTTTTCCTGAGTCCACTACATTAGTTAATCAAAAGACAAGAGAAAATTCTTTTTGAGGCGATGATCTCTGTTTGTTTCGCTTTATTTCATTATTTCCTTCCTAGCAAGAAATAAGGAAATTGGGAACTGACAGGGATGAAAACGCCACGAAACGCGCTTTGACGTGGTCGTAACTTTCACTTGAATAAATGACAAAGCGCATGAATTAACTTCCGAAACTGTCTTGTCACACCTAGCGGAAGTATTTGAGCGTGTCATGCGACTTGAGCTCGTGTCACGCCTTGTGAATCACAATACCTTACGAACCGGACGAAATATCGCACATTTCCGGTAGTATTGAAAGAAACTAAACAGACTTAACACTTTTTTATATTTATCTAGATATAAACTTGGACAATTACAAGTTTCCTTTGCTTTCGCAAGGTAAACGGAAAACGGAAACGAAAGGTCGTGACGTAATGTCACGGTTTCTAAAATAAATTAGATAAAAGGTGACTCTCATTGCTTTTAGACATTCAGTCGTTTGACGGACGTACGGGAAGGCTACGAGAGTCCTACGAATTCACGCCCTCTTGAATAGCTATGGAGGTCACAGACATGACGGAGATTGTAAGTTGTGCACTTAGTTCATTTATGCTGTTTGTGTTTTCTTCCCCTTCGTCGGCTGGAGACTGATTCCTTTTGAATTCGTGTGAATATTTAAAATTAGCTCGCGTGTCTGTATAGTAATCACTGTCTGATTTGTAAAATACTATTGACAGCACTATCTATACAAATTAAAAGCACGCTCAGCAAGTCTGAAGTATAATTAACAAAAAGAAGGTCGTTAAGTTCTGTAGAAAAGCTTCTTCTGGCTCTAAATAGGTCTTTATTTCTATCAGAATGGTACCTACACATGTATCATACATAGGTTCGAAAGTGGAAGGTTCGATCGTCAACGTTCGATCACGTCGAACATAGCAGGAATCACAGCCACTGCTGTTCAGTTTAAGGGTAAAAAAACTCGTCCCGCTTTGGTAGATTTATAGTGAAATAAGCTTGCAAATGAGTGTTATTTACCGGGGGATTCGCCAGGGGGACCCTGATCGGTAAGCCTTTAAGATTAACAGTGAATTCTATTGAGCCCAGGGAAGTTACTTTAATTTAAAGAATGGCTTATCATCTGAAGAAATTTTGCACTTATAAATGGTTGGGCTCCTGAAAAATTTGAGCGGTCCGGAGTCAAGCCCTGGCCGGGAACATTGTGCTGTGTTCTTGGACAATACACTTAACTCTTACAGTGTCTCTCTCCATCTAAATGTATAAATGGGAGCCGGCAAAATCAATGATGGGGGTAACCCTGCGATGAACTAGCAACCCATCCAGGGGGGAGTAGAAATACCCCTAGTCGCTTCATGCGATTTAGAAACTATAGATAAGTGCCAGCCTGATGGGCCACTTGGCTCGTATGCAGACTTGACCTTTATTTAACTTGTAAAATCTAGGTGCACAGAGGAATACTAGCTAATACTGCAGCCACCCATGTATAACATATATAGTACAGACTGGAACCCCGTTAATCCAGTCACCAATATGGGCCAAAAAAATCAGGGGTCCTTTAAATAAGAAAATGGCTGACTAATCTTTTCTTCAGGCCAGAATAAAGTAGCCGTAATATTGAGGTGGCCACAATAACGGGGTGGCCCTAAGGGAGGGGGGGGGGGGGTGGGAGGGGTTCCAACAGACTGTATAGTTAACTGTTTGATACATGTTCTTAGCAAATATTATTGCTGAAAATGGTTGCCACCCAAGGCTACCTCCCCCAGGGGACTCTCCCTTGTATGGGGTATATAGTTATGTGCGGCCCCAAAGGGTATTGTTTTTCAGCTGTTTTGGTCATAAATAGGATATCGATTTTAGCTGATTTTGGTCATTTTGGTCATAAATAGGGTATAGTTTTTGCACTCTAGTCTTGATACGAGTATGTTTTTAAGAAGAAGCCACTTTTTCATCATTATCGCTAAGAAAATCAACATAATCACTTCACAAATTATGTTTATGGTAATTTAACATTGGTCTGAACTAGGGAACCAATTAAAACACAGGTCTGAAACAGGGTGTTGATTTAAGGGTTAGGTCATAAATAGGGTTTCGAATTTTTGGTCAGGTCATAAACAGGGTAGGGAATATCGCAGATTTTGGTCATAAATAGGGTAAGGGTTTTGGGAAGCGGGCTGCACACCCCCACCTGACTTTTCTGGGAGTACTTCCCCCCTCCTTGGGCTACCTCCCAGCGTTTTGTCACCAGCATTGAAATCAGGCAGAGTGTTGGTAACATATCATTATTGTATAGTGTTTCTATTCAGTTATAAAAACACTGGCTAGTGGAAGTTTGGGAGAATGAGAAATCCTGTGGGAACACTTGCTAATAGGTTGTTGGCCTAATGATGGCATGAGCAAAGAGAATTTACGTTTTGATGATCAAAGTAAACTTAACAAATTGACGTCAGTTTTTCATGCATCTGTCCTGTTATTGATCATGAATTTCGTCATAACATTGTTAAAGTAGGTGTGAACCGATAGCGATAGCCAAGTGGATCCGCAGACTGCTTTGGCCATGGCAAATTCATTGTCAATAACATGACAGATGCATGAAAAACTGATGTCAACTTGTTTTTTACTGTAACAAATTGTCAAATTACCCACTCTCAATCATTGACACATTGCATAAATTATAAATTCATGTGTCTGTCTGCCTATTGACAATGAAAATTAGCCAATAAACATGCAAGAATTTCTGCAGTTAGCTTAGAAAAATTGCTTTCTTGCTTTCATCACAGAATTTTCTATCAAGTTATAGAAACAGTCATGAAAGTTAAGGAGAACTCGAAAACTCCCAAACTTTCACGCATGTTTCTATGCCTTGATAGGAACAAAGAACATGTTTTCTATTTTGTAATTATAATTTAATTGAGCACTAGTAGGCACAGACATTTTTGAACCACGTACATCAACTGGAAGTTTGTGTTTTGCTTTTGAGTTGAAAATCTCTTGTTCTACTGTTTACCTAAAGGACAATAGTACATGCCAAAGAAGAGAAAGTTTCACTTCAACTTCATATCTGTCTCTCAAAAATGTCTATGCTTAACCTCCCTTATGCATCCACATAAACATCAGCTAGCCAAACTTGCTGGAGGTGTTTTTTTCCTTAGGGTATGTGATAATTTCAGTATTTAAATACCTTGTAGGAGGACACTGCCAGAATCATTGATCACAGTGACAGAGAGTGGAACACCTTGGACCACCAACAACTTGTGTCTCGGAATGAAGAAGGCCCAGTCCAGGGTCACTACATGTATGTTGACGGCAAGTCTGTTTTCACAAATGCAATGAGCACCAATCAGAAAAGTAAGTTAAGGACCCAGTATTGGGGCTGGGCTGTTTGTATGAAGAAAGTTGACTGACGTATAGTAAATGATTTTTAAAACTCAGAGATGATTGAAACACTAAAAAACAAGACTTTGTGATGCACTAAAGAAGGACTCCAAGATTTCAAAATTGGATTAAAAGTTTGCAAGAACCACAATTTTGTAGGTTTCATTAAGGTCACCCCCAGAGATGCCAACCTAAAAAAATTGGAACATTATCTGGGAGATTGCTGGTAATTTAACTTCTCTATCCCCCGAAAAGTTGTTAACAAAAGAGCTCCACAAAAATGTTTCAAATATCCCAAAAACATTCCCCAAAATTCAAGAAAACAAAAACAAAAACCAGCTAAAACAAGAGTGAAGATGTACTTCAAAGCACTTTCCTTCATATTTGGGGGAATTTAATTACCTGTGCAGGAGACTGGGAGATTCAGGCAGATAGCTCAAGATGCACCCCCGCCCCACACCCTTAGGCCAGAAAGTCACTACCTATATTGAATCTGGCATGCCAGTAAATTCTCCCTACAGTACTTACAATAGTAAATTCTCTCCAAAGTACTTAGAGTAGCAAATTCTCCCTACCATACTAACAGTAGACCTCAGGTGACTTTTTTAAGTGTTATTAATATTTGTTGAGTTAATTTCTTGTTTTTAAACAGCTTTATTCAAGACTCACACTGTCTTGGAATTTGACGGAGAAATGAATGCACGTCAAGTGGTTATGTTAGAGAATACTTCTGGTAGTGTTGTGGCGATAAACCGACAGGATGATACCATCATTGCAAAGGTACAGTGTATGACTATGTTATCGTCACAGAATTCTATTTAGCAATAAGATTAAACAACAAGCCAAGACCTGAGAAATTAGTGCCAGTTTGATAGGCCACTGGGCTTGAAAGTAGTGTTTACAATAATAATAATAATAATAATAATAATAATAATAATAATAATAATGATAATTATAATTATAATAATAATAACAGTTCATTTATATAGCGCACACATCCATTATTTGCCCAAGGTACTTAACGAAACTATTCCTAAAAACTATAATTTTACTCTAAGAAACTTAAACACTAAAAACTAGCAAAATACCTAAAAGAACTAGAATCTAAACAAAAAAATTAAAAATATGATCAAGAGTTACTCTATAAATTCAGTAAAAAGGAAGGTTCTTAAATAATAAAACTGTACTGGATCGTCATATTTCCAAAGAAACAGTGTTCCAAATCTTCAGAGGGCATACAGAAAAAGCTCTGTCACCATATGTTTTGGTTTTACAAGTTGGCTGTATTAGCAGTCTTGAAAGTGCGAGTGAAGAGACCTAGTTGATTTCCGATGTTCCAGGAGTTCTGTTAGATATTGTGGGCAGAGACCATTCAATGATTTGTAGTCAAAAGGAAGATGCTTAAACACGATCTAATATGAGACAGGCAACTAATGAAGTTGTACTAAGGCAGGAGTGATATGGTCATATTTCCTTGCACCAGTGACATAACAAGCAGTAATGTTCTGGATTTGTTGCAACTTCTTCACTTTATACTTTGGTAGTCCAAAGAAAAGATGATTGCAATAGTCCAACAGTCCTTGCAGTTGAGTTGACCATCACTTAATATTGAAACTGAGGGCGAGTACTGGTGGTGTAAATTGCAGTAGTGCTGACTCTTGACCGACTGTTGAGCATGTGTCACTCGAGATGTCAATCAAGTGTCGATCAAGTGTCAAGCGAGTATCAATTGGGATGTCAATCGAGTGTTGACAGAGATGTCGATCACCGGTCGATCAAGGGTATTGACTGACACTCAACCATGGATACACATGATCCTGTTTCTGTCCCACCTATTCTCTGGTTGCCCTTGTACTTTGTCAAAACTCAATGAAACACATGTATATCATGTTAAAAATCGTGTAAAATTAAATTAATATGTATATAAATATACTTTGTGGAAATGGTGCGTTTAAATTACATTTATTTTAATTTGCTTCTTTAGAAACTTCCCACCCCTCCAAGCACATATAACACCCTGGATCAAGTTAAAAAGGATCATCCAGAAGTGCTCTTCTACAAGATCCCAAGAGAACCTGGGAGTGAACTATTTTACTTCAAATCCTACCTGACAGATAAGCAAAGGATTCTGGGATTTGACCAGCATGGCAATCCACTGAACACCGCTCAGGTCCAACCAGATCAGCTGGAAAGTCAGTTTAGTATGATTTAATACTCGACTGACTGTGATTGTTAAAACCACGCAGACTCTGGAAGTGTCATTTTTGACATTTTCTGCTGCCATCACTATGCCAGAAACAAATGTTTGGTTCAATTTGTTGAAAAAGTTATGCCTGTAGATTGTGATTGGTAAATGTAGATGTTGAGCCATTTTGTATTGTTTTTGTTTTTCATTTTTTTTCCCAAGGTTCATTAATTGTTGTTGCGATTAAGATTGGTGACCATAAGAAATGAAACCATTAGTTGGGTTTTGAGCTTTAGAGTTCTTGTGGTTTTTGAAAATTAACAGTTTTTCTAAAGAAAGTGGCTAAGGGAATTGAACATGTAACTGCTTATCATCTCAGACTCTCTCATTTCTGAAATATACAGAGATGAAGTAACATAGTTATGACATAAATAGAAAACAAAGGACTTGACCATGAAAACGTTATTCATTTTTTGCGGGGCAACTTTCTTTTAATTTTTATAACAATTAATAATTATAACGACTCTCAATCTGGTCATTTGCAATCTGAATGCACATAATGCATAGGCTAATAATGAGGTAATAATTAAGAATAAACTTGAAGGAAAAGTGAAACTTCAGCTTTTTAAAAATGCCAAGCATGGTTGCACTAGTTGCAAAAACTATTTATTAGCCATAACTGATTTTGCACCAAGTTATTTGACCTGAAATGTACAACAGGGCACATGGCACACCTTTTCTAAGTTATGAGCTGTCTATTAGAGAACTCCGCAAAATAATGCAAAACAAACAAAAACTTAAGATTAATCTAGACAGAAAGTTGGAACCATTCTTTATAAAGTTGCACATAAGAAATTGGTTACAAAAGAACTGTCTGAAGGAGGATTATTGAAATGCTCTCCTAGTGAATCTGTATAATTTACATGTTCAGTTTCCCTTAGAACTTGCATTTGGTCAAACAGTTATCTAATGACATGCAGAAAATGTTTCTGTTTTGTTTTGTTTTTTCTAGAAGAAAAGGATAAGTTACGTAAATTACAATTAACGTGAAATTACTTAATCCATTGCTGATGAATTTCAAGATTTAATGTTTGTCATTAAATGCAATTGAAGTCGAAAATATTTTCTAGCAAATGAGGTAAATTCCATTTGAGGAAAGAAATGTGCTTGATTGAGTGCTTTTCACTTGAGTTCAGGTTATAATGGAAATACAATTTTTTCCTATGGAAAAAATCTTTCTATTATTATAATAGAAAGATTTTTTTTAAGACAAAAATTATCAAAATAATAATTATAAAAAGAGTATCAGTGTTCAAAAGAATATTTTGTAGATGACTTGATATAAAATTGCACACTGTTAGATAGTGAATTATTTTTACAGTAACTGTACTAATGTACATCAAAATGTTTTGTAAACGTAAATCTTGTTAATTAATAATTTATTACATGCAATTTATTTTTATACCATTTTTGAGATAAAAATAGGTATTGAAAGAAATGACAAATATGTATCAGTTTGAGGTACTGTAATGTATTTTTTTATTGTTGATATTTTCAACTTTACAGTTTAGTTTCTTATAATAAATTTGATCATTTAATATATGGCTGTCAATATGGTTCTCATTTCCTAAATGCAACAAGTTAACTGTGGAGCCCTGCCTTTCAGTTAATTACCTCATAAATACAGTCACCTCGTAATTACAGTGACATTTTTGTCCCAGCAACATGGATTTTTTTTCAGTGGCCACAAGCTGAAATCCCAACATGTTTAACCCTTATTTTTTTATTTTACCCTATTAATTTAACCCCTAAAACCCTCACATTCATAATTGACCAAATGAAACAAATCATTGAGCAATACTCTTTTTTTATGCAAAATGTCTGAATTCCAGATGCTTATTAACAAAACGTTGTTGAGAAGTGCAATCGTGATATATTTGCCACTTGTGAAATCTGACCCCTGTTTATATTGTCACCAAATTTTCATGGCCCAAATCATGGCCAATGTCTTCGGATAAAATATTTACAGGAAGGGTTATATTTGGGATGTGGCAGATATTGAACTTTCTGTTGAAAGAGAAAGGGCTGAGAAAACAACACTGTCCATGTGAATATTTGCAGGACTACTGAATCATCATCACGTGCAGTCCATCCGTCTCACAAAAAAAATTCAATACCGTAAAACCTCGAATTAGCACCCCCCTCAAATAAGTGCCTCCTTCAAATAAGCGCCCCTCCTATCGGCCAAAATTTAAAATAAGCGCCCCCTCAAATAAGCGCACCCCTCCCCTTCCCCCATTTTGTGGACAAGTAATGAGACAACAAAGGATGTATGGTTTTTGTTGTATGGTATCAGATTTGTGCGTTGTTTCAGTTTGAACACGTTAAGTTTGGAAAAAAATTACAAATACTAACTGCTGCGATTAAAAATTTAGGATAGCCTTTTTATGCTGATAAACAGCTTATGTTGTTGTTTACGCGCAGATGACGTATTAAAAAAATGATCATGTCAGGCCACGATTTGGAAGAAATTAAATGAGCACCCCCCCCCCTCAATTAAACGCCCCTATGAATAAGCGCCCCCCCCCCCCAATCTTCTTCTAAATTTGAAATAAGCACCCCGGGCGCTAATTCGAGGATTTACGGTATGACTTTGTTCTAAGATCTCCTTAGCAAAGAGTGGCAGATCTAGAGTAGGGGGTCTGAGAGATAGTGACCAATGCACATGGAAAAAGACAGACATGTTTTCACATTAATATGTTTCACTTGCGCATTTTTGCTATAATCTTTTATGCACTGCCATGAATTCACAATCTTTACCATTGTTTTGACATCCTGAAGATGCATTGCCAAAAATGTCTGGCAATTCCCCACCCCCTGCCCCTGCCACCCCCAAGCTCACCTTAAGTTAACAGGGCAACAGAGGGCCAGTCATATCTCTTCTCTTCCCTCTGCTACAGGTCGCTTTTGAAAAGCGTGAGCCCACCACCACAAGCTTAAGGTTAGCCTGCATAGAAGGCATTCCTGCGCATTCATATTGGACCCAGGCTCCCACAAAGAACATGTAAGCAATATATTAATAATTTGCATACATGTGCATTACATGTATGATGGCATGGTTGAACTTTGCATAGTGAATAACATCCAACATCGATTGCAGAACCAAGACTACAGGCACTCACCTATTGACCTTCCTAAGCAATCCTTGTACTCTGTTAGTGGGAAAACTGCTTGTGGTGATAATTATTGTTCCTTCTTAAGAGGACTGCAGGATGAACTTGCTGATCAAACCAAACAACTGCACACTGAAAGTTATTGTCCATCTTACTGTACTTTTCGTTGACATACACAAAGTGCAACTGTATAGAAATACAAAATGATTAATGAATAGTAAAATGCCCATCAGACTCTGAGTGTAGGGTACATACATTACAGTAATATCTTCTCTTGCCAATGAAGCCATTACCTACCTAGGCTGACTGCAACCCTAAAATTTTCTCTTTGGAGGATAATAAGCTTAGCAGAACACAATAAGCAATAATTATTGTACTTTATCAATCTGCAGTGACATGAGCTACCTTGAAAAAAAAAAATTATGCCCCCAAACAGAAGTCTACCCACTGCTGCATAAGCTTACCAGCTTGACACCACTTCTGAATCATTAAAATGAGGTTTATGTTATATCTCACAATTATCCTAATCTTACATTTCAATTCTAGTACTTTTTCCCACACTGCTAAGGATTTAATATACACAGTAAGGAAACAAGCTCCATTTGTGTAAAGGCAAACAAGTAATTGAAGCACCAATAGCGAAAGCGGCATCCAATCTCTGCAAGCTCTCAAATTTGACATGACCTTTTTAATATGCAAATGCACTATGGTCATTGTCATACACTTGGACAAGACAAGTTACATATCTATATTAGCCAGGTCTTATTAACCTGGAGAATACCTAGCCATACCCAAAATGCTCTTTTATCGAGTGTTTCTTTTTAGGCGTAATAGTGTTTAGCCATAACACTTGCTGTTTGTTTGAGCAGAAGCATATCTGATATGCTTCTGGTTTCAGTGATTAATTGTCTGTTTTCGACTAACAACACTCTATTTTATCTAAAACGGCCTTATTTTCAGGGTACTCTAACATATCCAATTGTTAAAAAAGTGTTCTGAAGTGCCAGACAATGGTATCCTGCAAGAAATCTCCGGCATTTCTGTCATAAATTTTATCTTAAGGTGGCTCCCTATAGTTTTACGATCGCACGCGCGCTGAAGACGAAAGCTCAAGTAATATGCGCGCGCTCGAAGGAAAAAGTGAATGTTTTTGGATATTTTATGACGCCAACATGAGCACAAAAAGCAAAACTGACAGTGAATTTTCTCGCGTTTCCTTGGGTGAAATCCGTAAAACTTGGCAGACTGATAGTAAATATTTTGCTTTAGTCGGAGCTCGCTTTACAGGGAAATCTATAAGACAAGTTTTTTCGCAGCGGTAAAAGACAAAAATTTGCAAAAATCGAAAAACCTGCCTCTACAAACCCTACTTTTTTCGTGTTTAAAATTCGTATCCCGCAGGATGCGATGTGCTGTGAAAATTTTGGAAGATTTCACCGAAGGAAATTTAAGAAAATCACAAATAAGCCGTAAAAAAGTTAAAAAAGAAACACATTTGTTTGGGCATTTATAATTCAAGACTAAAACCCATAACTTTAACAGAGATGATAGTAAAACACTATTTAATCATTGTTTATTACATGTAATAAGTTTGAGAGGACAGGGTGTAGAAACGAATGCAGAAACGACATTCAAGACATAACACTTGCCCGCGCAACGCCATAAATAATTACCCTATGGAGCCGCCTCACCTGTTTTGGAGAAGCTTTTCGATTTTTTCGAAAATGGCGCGTGAGAGACCGAGAAAGGCCTGGGACTAAAGGGATAGTGCCAAAGAAATAGGCACGCAATACATGCAAACAATGAGCTGCTTGCTGTAGTACAGGATTGGTTTGTTTGGACAATCTGTCGATTTTTTTGATAGAAAAGATCAAAGAATTAGAAAAAATGAATCATTGTTGTGCCACAAAATTACCCATAACCCACACAGTGCAAGATAAGACACAATCAGGAAGGCTATTACCTACAGTTAGGTAACACCCCCCATTGCCTTTCATTTTACTCCTGGACAAAATGTCATTAGAACAGTCCACCCAACTCCTTTTTAACTGGAAGTTTGAAACTTCTGGACACCTCCAAACAATATGTATCTTTGGTTAATCATGCTCCCATCAGTTACAGGTAATCCTCAAGTGTGATGGAAAGGTTTTACATCCGATCATTGAAAAACACTGGCAAAAAGTAGGTAATTCACTTGCCATCAGAAGTTATTTTCTTCATAAGTTACACCAATATGCAATCTGTTATTCAACTAACAGCGTGCACAAAAAGTCATCGGCTCTTAATTGTAGGTTCGATTGCAGCCAGACCTGAGAGAGCATCAGAAATTAAGCCTACTGCATGTCATTTTCAAGCAGAAGTATAGCAGCTCTTGCAAGTGCATAATTCTTTTTTGTTAGCAGCTGTTATTGTTCTGGGGTTTGAGACATTGTTTCTGTTGTTTGTTCTATTGTCTTCTCATAGGGTATCAAGCCATTCAAGTGAGACCTTATGAGAGCTGCTGGATCATGTGTACCAAAGGCATCCACGTTCAAGTGTTGATCAATACCTTTGATTGAGCCGTGATCAACACTCAATCGACATCTCAATCAACACTTGATCGACTGCCAATCGATAGTTGGCAGTGTCGACCAACTCATATGTATCAATTGACACTCAATGGGGTGTCTGCAAAAATGAGTCAACTGTCGACCAACTGTCAGTTGAGGTGTCAATCAAGTGTTGATCAAGTATTGATGGAGATGCCGATCAAGTGTTAATTGAGTTGTCGATCAATGGTCGATCAAGTGTGGATCGAGGTTATCTTTCCACACTTGACCACAGATGTCTTTAGTACACATGATCCAAGCTGCTTTTAATAACCCAACTTTTTTCAAGATTGCACATTTGGCCCAGCATAGTGATATCATCATTAAGAAGAAAAAGTGAATAATAATTAACATATTAAGATATTATAACAACTTAAATCCAGGCATTTTATTGTGAAATAGCAACACAAAATGCTCTTTGGAATACAATTCATTCAATAAAAACAATCATGCACTAATGGCCGCAACATGTCACACAACAGTTATTATATACACACAGCTAACAGTGTTACTGCTTTACTCTCACAATTTCTCTGCAGGGTAGGTGCCTTGTAACCTGCAATCAAGGGTACATATTTTTTTGTGGCAGTAAGAAAGAGAAAATTCCTTATTTTTCCTCTTTCCCGCAGATGCAAACAAAGCCTGATCACAAGTTAGTGAAGTTACTGGTTTTGAAGACTTCTCTGAAGTCATCCTTTGACACTATGAAACTACCGGTAGTAGTCTAGTAATCAGAATATGAAATTTTAGAAAGAGGGACTTAACATGTAAGATAACATGACTGTTTTATAGGCCTATGTACAAAGCCTATTAACAGATACATCCATATTTAAAACTGCCCCTTAGTTTACATATCTCAAGGCAGTGCTTGCCTCTAAATGGTACGTGCTATAATGCTTAGCTCATTGCATCATTTTGGCTTGCCATGAAACTGAACATCTTCTGAATATTGTACATGTAAGAAAGTACTAGTTCCTTGATCACAGAGGAATTTTTCTTACAGTGCACCTAGAATATTGTGCATTATTTTCATAGGCTAAAATGGAATTAGTTGGCATTCAGTCCAGTGCCTTCTTTTTTCTGTAGGAGAAATTAACAATATTATGGTAACTGTTCAAACATTTTAAAATTTAAATTTGTCAAAGAATATTATCTTTGAATTATTCAGTTCTATTGCTGAATATATGTACATGGATTCTCGTGCAAAAGTTAATAAATTCAATTCCAAGTTTATGCAAAAGTTAATGAAATTCTTTGACAATAAAAAAAATTGGGCGGGTCTGACTAGACAATATCGTTCATTATTATAAAGACAAAAAAAAAATACATGTACAAAAGTACTAACAAATATAATCTAATGTTTTGGCTGTGTGAGACTCCTTGTGACTCCATGTGAAAACAATTAAGTGTAGAAAAATCAAGCTATTAAAATTCTGACTCAATGAATTTAATAATATAATTTTAATTACTACAATAAAGTAATACCCCTTGCAAAAAACAACTTTGGGGCTACAAAGAGATTGAACTCTACCTGAAATGTGTTTAATTCATGATTACTGTCTTGGCTGATGCAGATGTAGTTGGCAATAGAAATAAGTTATAGCAAGTAACTTTTGTATATCTTGGGCAACAGTTTGGGAATGTGTTTACATATATTAGCTTTTTAAGATCTCAATCAACAGTGTGGTAGTAAAAATTGCAGTTCCCAGTGTGCTTAAGATACAAGGATTTTGATCATGAAACAGGTTCCACACTACATGTTACTTTTTCAATTAAATTACGTTTCAGGTATAATTAAACCTCCATTAGTCTTAATTTGTCTCACTCAAGCATTAATTAGCCTTTATCGTTGTACATCTTTTGTAGGCGACCTTCTAATTTTGTTGGATTTGGAGCTCATGATCATCTGCATTTCCTCTTCTGAACCTGGCTGCGTGTTTTTAATAATCTCTTCAACTCTTTTAGCAAAGTCTGTGTCTTCCTTAACCAAGGACTGTGCAGCTTTTGTTGTCTTCTTGGGGCGCCAGGGTCTCTGGAGGTTTCTGAAATGAAGAGAGTTTAACATCAAAGTTCTCCTTCATTGTTTTTCAGTCATCCCCTATTGACATCATGGGCAAATTTAAGTTTTGGTTTTCTTGATCACAGGTTCTTACTTCTCATGACCCACACAAAGATATATGAATTTGCTTGTTGTTGTTCAGGTAATGCATGCAGATCTAGAGATTATAAATTATACACTCACGTACATAACCCTTTGCACTTGCCTATCACATCTACAAACAATACAATACAATCCTTTATTTACCCACGCAACATTTGGGAGTAATAAAAACTCGTTAAAACATGTGCGTGCAAAAAACACGTGTGTGCCAAACATAGGAGAAATTCTCTTCACAAGACTATACTTACCTTTTCTTAGCCATGAGTTACATGTACATCAAAGGAAACCTATTCCACAGTACAAGTAACTGCAAAGTTTGCTCATATAATTTAATGCACCATAACATGAGTCCTTTTTTTATTTTAAAATGACAGAAGCATTCCAATTAACAAAATCTTCATAATTATTACTTGCATCAATCCAATCAAAGAGCAGTAGACTGAACAGTTTTGATGACTGCCTAACTGATAAAACAAATCCTGTCTGACAGTCTATTGACTTAGTTCAACAATATTATTTTTTTTAAAATAGATCTACATGGCCATGGTCTAAGAAAAATTACGAGGAGCCCGAAGGTTTCTAACCATGAAATCCTGGGTGCCCAGCACTTAAGTTTACAGGTACATGAAAAAAGAAAATTTGTCCAGTCGTCCAAAGGCAAAAGTTACATGTAGTCGCCTGTGGCACCCAAGCTCCTCTGGAATTCATCCCTGATCTACAATCCTGATAAAAAGTCTTGGGACACTTTGCACTTTTGCCAACATACTGGTCTTTCTGTCCCCACCCACAACACAATGTTGATTAATTCAAAGTAGACCCACCCACTATTCCAACATTGCTTGGAGGGAGGGGATCTCAGAAAATACAATGACTTCCCACTTCAAAATAATGGGTCACCAGTTGGCATTTTGTCAAGTGTCTGAGGGACTTTGGCCAGGAGTGTAGACCACGTAACGCAATATTATGGTGGCGTGTAACTTGGTAATGCCAAGAATGATCACCATGGAATTTCCTCCTACTGAAGTAGCAAAAAAATTAATAGTGAAGGAGACATGTGAGAAGAATAAAGAATCAACCAGAGAATATAGATATACTACCAGATTCTCACAACTCACATAAAAAAGTGTATGAAAGTCAGTAAGGAGAATTAACATCTTGAGATTGGAACAAACAAAGCCTATTACCTGGGTAGAATCAGCTGTTCACCCCTTGCTCTACGAACTTGAGGACTAGCTGGAGTACTGCTACCAGATCTAACGACATGATCTTTCCTTCTTTTCTTGTCCATCTGATCTGAGTCAGTTGATGAGTTGATCACAGAGCTATTTGTGTCATCAATTCTCTTTCGCTTCACTGAACCCATTCTTGAAAAGCTTGTTAGCAAAGTGTGATTAGAAGACATTGGTGTGCTACATGATACAACAAGTTCTGATGACAAAGGACAGAAAATTTGAAATGAGGAATGAACACGCCCATGCCAAGATCCTAAAAAGTTTCAGCATTTTACACAGAGTTGGGATCATCTTTCTGAACCAACTTGCACACCCAGGAGTGGGCAAAGTTACAACACACACACACACAAAAAAATCAACTTGAGATAGGGTAGGGCCTTGTTCACATTCTTGAGATAAGCAGAAGCGTATTAAGAACAAGCATAAGGGATCATGTTGACGGCAGGTAATAACAACTGACATGTTGGTCGATATATCGGGTGACAGTCAGTCAACATTCGGTTAATAGTAGTTCAACAGTCGGTCAAAACTTGGTCAATATATCAGTTGAGATGTATGTCAGCCAACTAACTTTTATTTTAGCTCACCAATACCTTGCTGACACTTTGCCCATAATTCATTGAGTATGGGTCAACTATGCATACCAATATGTCACCGCTTAAAAAGAAAGCCATTGGACTCAACTGCTAAATTAACACACTTGACCAATACTCGACACATGACTGATATTTGACTGACAGTTGACCGATATACCACTGACAGGACTGATATTTCACCAACAGATGGTCGATACACCACCAACATATGATTGATACTCAGTCGAGATGCGTCTACAAAGTATCGACTGACACCCGGCTGATAGATGGTCTCTCAGTATATTGAATGACTATCGTCCAGTTGTCTGCTGATTGTTGCCAACTATCGAGTGACTGTCAACTGATATTTCAGTCGACTATTGACCGACTCTCAACCGATATATTGACTGGTCAACATATCAGTCAAGACTATCTACAGTAAACATGATCCAGCATAACCACAAGACAATTCCAAGCTGCACAAAACGTGTAAGCACAAGCATAAGTACATAAAAAAAGCCATTTTCCTTTTTTTTTTCTTGAATCTTCTGCTAGTGTGCTTATGCTTATTTCACAGTCGCAAGTGTTATCTTTACTTCACAAGCAGGAACTGGTGTGAAACAAGTGAAAATAAGCACAAGAATTCAACAGATCACCATCTTTTTCTTCGCCGACATAACTCGCAGGGTACATGCACGCCTGTCACTAATGTGAAGATCTTACTGCTTTTGCTTATGCTTGTGCTTATCCTTTTAAGTGTGAACCAGGCTTAACATGGTACTTGTAGACCCTTGTACATCACGTAGATAACAGTGAACAGTCACAAGTTAGTCAATAAAGAGTTTTTTCAGTTCTAAAGGAAAGGAAGAACACTGCACACACACTAACAAAAAGCTTACCACTATTATCAGCCTCTTGTGGTGGCGTTGAAGAATGCACACTTCTAGAGTTGCTATTCCACCTCAAAGCTGCTTCATTTTCCCTGACACAGGAACCGCATATGAAATTATCTTCATAATTCTCTGGCGTAGTGATTCCACAAGGCTCCAAGACAAAAGGTACCCTTTTGCCAAAACTGTTGGAAATCATGGCTTTTCCTCCTATGAGATGGATTCTCTTCCACATCATCTTAATTTCTTGCTTTAGGAGACCTTCTACTACACACCACTTGGTACAAGCATTGACCTTGGCTTTGTTTAGGTTGGCTTTTACACCTGATAAGATATAAAAATGCAGATAAAAGGTTGGCTCGTGAGTACTAAACGCATCCACAGTTAAGTATTGATTGATATCCTCAATCAATTCATCCACGCTCAATTGACATCTTGATCAACACTCAATCCACATCTTGATCGATACTTGGTCAACACTTGATTGACACTGGATTGACAGTCATTCAGTAGTTGGCTGAGTGTTGACTGACTCATATGTATCGATTGACACTCAATGTCATGTCTGGGAAAAGTAGTAGACTCTTGACCAACTGTCGACTGACATGTTGATCAAGTGTTGACCAAGTATCGATAGAGATTGCCAATCAAGTGTCAATCAAGGTTTGATCAAGGGTATCAATTGACACACATGGCATTACCATAATTTTAGGAATGGTTCCGGACACTTAGGTTTTCTCTCTAAACAAGGAAAAAAAGAAAAAGACAATTTTAACAGCCAGAATCAAACCTGAGTCATTTGGGTCATGAGGGAGTCTCATGACCACCTCACCACCAGGGAGCTGGCTGAAGGAAAGTGAAATATTTTAAGAATATAGCATGCTACCATAATTTACAGTAGTAGGCTAACCAGAGCGCTCTGTGGGCTAACTGGAATGCTAATTAGGCTAATCAGAATGAAAAGTAGGCTAACCTGAGTGAAAAGTAGACTAACCGTGGTGCTACATTTGTATAAATAGTTAACCTGCATACTCATTCCCAGTGCATTCGGAGGCTGGAGCCATTCCTGTAATTAATCACTATAAATTGACACTTGACCAGGGATGTCTTTAGTACACAACTGATCCAAAAAGTCTTCACATGGGAAATCTTTAGTTTCAATTTTGAACTTTGCAATAGGAAACTTGGAATACATGTAAATGTTAGGAATAGTGAGTAGTGAATACTCGCTATAGTCCATCAAAAGATATTGTCATGAATGCAGAATTTTAAATAAATTTCACAGGTCTTGATGACTTCCAATTTTATTAATGAAACCCTCTAAGAGGGTTGATTTCTTTTCCAAGGTTACATAAATGTATTTTGCCCACTTGTAAGATTACATGCAACCTAATACTGACCTGTGGAATCTTCTTGGTTCAATTCTTTCAGAACTCTCCTTGAAGATGACTCATTTCCAGAGTCTTTTTGTTCTTGCACTTTCGCTTCTGTTGAACTATCTGGGAGAGCAGGATCATCTGCTTCATTTATTCCCAGATCACTGCAGCTGATTTTTGAATCCACACTGTCCTCGCTGGTTACATGAACATGACGATCTTTGGGTATTTGACTATCAATTATTTCAAAGGTTTTATTGTCCAGTTCTTTATGATCATCTACTATTAGGAAAGAAGTTGATGGTTGAGGTTGCTCTTCTGTATCATTAGTATTATTGTTATTGCTGTCCAAAACACCGACGTCTCTCTTGCTAATACATTCTTGAAGTCTCTCTATGAGCTCAGTATTCTGTTAAGAAAAATGTTACACCATAATTTATGAGTATTGAAATACTATATATTTGCACTACTGATGAAAGATTCAATGCATGAAAGACTATAGTATGGTAACTAAAGATAAAAAGCCTGCATGTGAGCCAAGTGGCTCATCAGGCCGGAGCTTATCCAGCTTATCCAGGGTTACCCCCTAACATTAAATTCGCCGGTACCCATTTATAAACCTGGGTGGAGAGAGGTACTGTGAGAGTAAAGTGTCCTGCCCAAGAATACAACACAATGCCCTTAGCCAGGGCTCGAACCCGTACCGCTCGATCCAGAGTCGAGTGCACTAACCATGAGGCCACCGTGCCTCCCACATGAAAGACTATGACTGTAATTTAATTATGCAACTTATGCAACCTCAGTGGAAAGAAGAAAGCCTGACAGTAAAACATTGAAGTTGCATACATTACATAAAAAAATGAACAAATAAAAAATAATTATGGTCTTGCATGTACATGTATTGATAAAATACTGCTTCAGACCGATGTGTGGAAAGTGGAATGGCTTATAGTTTCTTTCTAACAAAGTAATCCAGATTCTCATGGTTCCAAAACTTTTTTTTTATTACTGTTTCCTTGTTATATTTGACTGAAAAAGATACAAGGAACATCTTGTGTTAGCATTAAAATGTTTTCATGGACTTTTATCAAATGCTCAATGTCCAGTGTCTACTGCATCTAGCCACTGAAGATTGAAACAATTTCCTCCTATTTAGGGACTGTTAATTTTCAACAAACAATGCTACAACAACTTCTGATTTCAGTGTTTTGAAATGAATGTGTTTCAAACAAAAAAGTGACTGAAACAAATCACAGGTTCCATACCTTTCCAGAGGCTTTCAGCTCAAACTGTTTGCACAACTTCTGAAGCTGGGCACGCTTCATACCTTGGATCTCACCAATGTCCAGTAACATCATATTTTCTGATTCAGCAACAGACGTCACAGCTGGGTTGTCCTTGCTTTTTGTGTTTTTTGCTTTTCTGCCTGTCCTTTTAGACATCTTGCATCCCATTTACCAGTGCCGACAATCTTAAATTTAAACCTACCCATGAGAGATTCACGAGTGAAAAGAACTTTTAATACTAAAAAAAAGGATTTCAAATATATTGTAATAGTGCACAGTTTGAAATGATGAAGTGTGAGTAGTTTGTCTACTCTAGTGTGATCATAAGTTGCGTTTATTCAGTCTGATCATAAGTATACTAGTCTTGAAAAGGACATGTTGGGGACTGATTATGCACATACCAGGTAATGCATATAAAATGGCTTCTTGTTCAAGGTCACTTGTAGATTCCTTGGCCAATCAGTGGAACAAAGTCTTGAAATTTCCTATCCACTTCAATATAAAATATGAAGTGGTTGCCTCCATGAGTTCGTGCAGATACAAATTACTTTGCTTTAGTATTTGTCCACAATTAAGCTTATTTAGAATAAAAATGTCGCTTGGCATGAACAAGAGGATGAAAGAAGGCTAACAATCACGAATCAACATGGCGGCTGCGCGACTAGATGACCGCCACAAACCTTGTTTGCATGTCAATGCCTTTGCCAATATTTTTACGGTGAAAAGGGTTGAAGAAACGATTATAAAGTTCAAAAATGTAAGTAGGATAAAGAAAATCAACTCTAAGGAATAAAATAAGAGTGGAAAAGAATATTTTTTTGAAATCTACAACACCTCACCTTCAAAGGCTTTTTGCAATAAAGATCAAATCTCGCGCGCAACCGTTAGTTCCCAGTCTCATAGGACACACCGTGAAGGGCATGACGCCTTGAAAAAAAAAAAATGATCCCACCCACCCGTCCCCAGCTCCCACCCCTCCCCTTCCCCATCCCCGATCTATATATAGGCCCAGCTGGCATGTGTTTAAATGAGAATTTCGTTATGATTTTATTTCTTTATTTTAGTTCCCTAATGCACATCGTGTTTTTTACATATAATCCAGTACATCATGCACACCTCTGATAATTTATTCTTGCACCCAACCCTATTTTTCTTTCTCTGAAATAAAACTACTTGTAGTTCGAAATACTTTTGTGGAAATTGTTTAGATTTGTTTAAAGTGCCCATAATGTCAATTTTTTTTCGCTCATCTAATTCTACATTTCACCTAATGAACTTCTGCGAAAAAAATTTTCAATTTGGATAAAATGCAATTTTTTTATAAGTTTTTAAAGACGTTCAAATTTGCCGCCATTTTGCATTGGTCCACCATTCGCACCAGTCTTCCTCGGTTTGAAGTGAGTCGTGACGTAGGTTCAGGAACACATGATTTGGGTCATGACTTATCTGACTTGAAAACAAGTGGAAATTTTGCTTCAGAGTTGTCTACATTTAGTTGAAAATGCCGGAAAGGCGCGTTGCCGCTCTTTGTAACAACGTTAATGATCCACAACATCAGGGTCTTCATCGTGGGTTCCTGAACCTACGTCACAGGCATCAGTCTCGTGGCCATTTTGAGTACGTTATTCTTGTGATCAGCGGCAGGGGTAAACCGCAAGAAAATAGAATTTTGAACTTTGTAAAGATTCGTAAAAACATTGCGTTTTATCCAAATCGAAAAATTTTTTTCGCAGAAGCTCATTAGGTGAAATGTAGAATTAGATGAGCAAAAAAATTTTTTGACATTATGGCCACTTTAAATCCTTGGTCCAGCGGCTGTTGTGACGTCTGCCCAGGCTAGGAGGGTTGAAAATCTCGCCCTTCCCCTCATTTTCTTCAGGATGTTGTAATACACGTTCGAAAAGTGTGTAGAAACACCTTCCAGAAGCGCTATCGGCCGTTAAAACAATATCCCCGATTTAAAGAAAGATATACCGTTAAAAAAAACTCTTGTGCACTTCCATTGACGCGTGTCTCTCTACCTGAGAGACAAGTAGTACACAGAAAAAAATTCAGAGTAGTTAATTGGATAGCAGATATGGTTGCTTCAAACGGACCTGCATTTTTCCCACTCTTTTCTTTTTTCTTTTTTCTTTTTTTTTTCAATTGCGATTTAGCTGGTACTTCAGTTAATTCCATCGAAATAGAACTCACAATAAATTTTCTTTCAAACTTTACCAGTTGGCTGCTTTGAAGTAAAAGAGGGGGACCCCGCTACTCGTTCAGGCGCAGGAGGATCTTCAATAAACCCCATAATTCCTTAAATTATCAGCTTTCAGAAACGTTTATATTCATATTTTTATCATACTATATTTTTTTAATTTTTAGCGTTTTTATCAGAAGTTGCTTTTATACCATTTAACGGTTTTCGCCCGTTGAATACCGGTAGTCAAGACAGTCAAAAGCTTGTGTCTTAAATATATTTTTAGAGAACGTTCTTATATTTCATTATTTCATCCTGGCTGCGGTCCTTCTATATTTTCATTCATATTTGTATTGAGAAGATGTTGTTATAACTGATGTCAGTTTTTCTTTCGTCTCTCCTGTTATTGATCATGAATTTCATCTGACATTATCACTGGTAGATAGGATCAACCGTTCCAAAATGTCAAAATTGTCAAAGTAGCTGTGGATCCACGAGTGGATCCGCGCGGACTACTTTGACAACGTTATGACGAACTTCATTGTCAATAACAGGACAGACAAATGAAAAACTGACGCCAATTTGTTTTTTACAATGGGCTATATAGGTATGTGCCGCTGTGAAGGGTATGGTTTTCAAGCAGTTTACTCTAGCATAGGGTATATAAATCAGAGCGTTTGGGTCTAGAATAAATAAATAAAAATAAATATACATTTATATAGCACCATTTTCCACTAATTGTCCATGGCGCTTTACAATACTTTAAAATTAAAATCCTAATTCTTTAAAAACCTAAAATCCTAAATCCTAAAAGTTAAAATCCTAAGAATAAAATACGCTATATAATACAATTAGGCTAGAAATAAAAAGTAAAAACTACAAATCAAATGCACGCTTAAAAAGATAAGTCTTAAGATTAGCCTTAAAAACTGCCTCTGATGATGAGAGTCTGATCTGGAGGGGTAGTTTATTCCAGAGCCTTGGTGCCGCCACGGAAAAAGCCCTTTCACCATACGTTTTAAGATTTGCTCTAGGCTCATCAAGCAACCTGTTGTTTGAAGATCTTAGTGTCCGACCAGAAATGTTAAATCGCAGAATAGGGTATCATTTTTCACGAAACTGACCAGTTGGTTGAAGATTTCATCTAGACTAAGGAAACCAGGAATTGTCACTCAAAAATATAAAAAAATGAAATCGGCAAGTTTAGATTTTTGCAACTCAGCCTCAACAGCGTCGATAGATGACTATCATAAAACACTATTGGATATTATCAACTGTCAAAAATCGGGATTCAGACGGAAATCGATGGTTTTAATTCTGATTACCTTAGTATAGGGTATCAAAATTCAGCTGAACTAGCTCTGGTATAGGTCAAGGGTTCCAGGGTCCCAGGGTCCCGATCCCAGCGGCACATCCCCACCTAGAAATTCCTAAAGTACCCCCTTCCCCGGGCCGCTCTCGCTCGTTGACGTATCGTATAAATTATAAATTCATGTGCCTGTCCCCTTATTGACAATGAAAATTAGCCTATGGGCGCAAGAGGATTTCTGCAGTTATCGTAAAATTGTTTATTTTTTCAATATCAGGGAATTTGTCAAATTTTGTGCGCTGTCGCTCGTTGTGCGTGCAGTGACCGCCCAAACATCATAGCGAGGCTGAGCCTCGCTATGATGTATGCGCGGTTACAAATCTTACTATTCCAATATGGCGTCCAAGTCAGCTTTAACGGTACGTAAATGGTCTTTTCGACAATTTGTGTTAGGTATGTGAATGACACTTAGTAAGTTTACAAACACTCTGATTACTATCATTCATTCACGCCATCGTTTTCTGACTCCAGTTGTGACTCGAGCGACATTACAGACCAGTACAGTGTTTCGTAGCATTTTTCAAACACCTAGAAGATCGAGAGTTCAAAACACAACAACAACAACAACAATAACTTTATTAATGTGTCAAATACATTCTAGCCGAGGATAAAAAAAATCCTCTACTAATAGGGGACACATAAAATAAATAAAATTACGAAGCGTAATGGAGCATTTTTGAGGAACTGTGAGGTGGTTGCAAATCCCAGGAAACACCGTCTTTTGTGCTTGATATATCTTCTTAATCGAAGCTAAAACTAAGTAGAAAACGGAGAAATATAATCGTAAAATTTATGCCAGTACTGACAATAGACCTCTTTAGCTTGGGTGGTTTGTTGCCCCATTTCAGACCATGTGATACTCTTGAGAATTCTTGCGTTCAAATTTTCAAATAATTGCGTGTATATGAATGAATTATTTTTAAATGGATAAAAGAACAATTCTCTAGAGAATATCATGTGGTCTATAATGAAAAAACAAACTGCCCAAGCTAAAAAAGTCTATTAAGGTCAGATATCCAAACACCATCACAGGACCATCATGATTTGTATTGTTTAGACATGATGAATATCAATTAAAAATGCAAATTCATTTTCTAATCCTAGTTAAAATCATATTACGTTGATCCTAATGTCTTTAAGTTTATCATGTAACTTGTTTGTCAGTCTGACTGAATAAAATGTTAAATAATGAGTTAAGTGGCATGCCATATTGGTGTCCCAAACCAGTTCTATGGGAGTTGAGTTCTATTATATCCCAGATACTTGACTGAATGTTTACAATCTTTATTTTTGATAGCATGACAGTGAAAAGTCGCAGCAATACTTTTTGTTTGTTAAATTACACTTTTAGAATCCTCTGTTAACGAATGATTTAATCGCTTTGACTTATAGGCCCTTTGCAGCTAAGCCATCACGTGACCTATTTTCCATAAAATTATGGGCTATAACTTAACGAATGCCAGAAATGGAAAAAGCATGTGGAAAATGTCAAAATGGTCAAGTTTGAGGCCCCCATCATTAAAGAAGGAGATTTTATGACGGTCCAAATTTTTAAAAGAATCAGAAGATTTGTGTGGAAAAAGTTGCTGGAGAGCAAGACCGTGCTCTCCAGCAACATTTTGCATACAAATCCTCTAAATTTTCTGAAAATTCAAACTGTCGTATAAACTTACTCCTTAATTTCAGGGGCCTCAAACTTGGCCATTTTGGTATTTTCGATGCACTCTTTCCATTTCTGGCATTCTTTAAGTTATAGCCCATAATATAAAAATTTTTTAGGACAAATTTGGTCACGTGACCCCAGCTGCAAAGGGCCTATTGACATCCACATGTATTTTTGTTTACGCAGATGGAAGTCAAGAATTTAAAACTATTGGTAGAAGAATTAAAAGGAAAAATTGAAGAGCTAGAGGAGGAAAATGAAAACTTAAAAGAGAGGTTGAAAAAACGGAAAGGAAATAAGGTTCAACAGGTTAGGAGATGGAGAGAGAATAACCGCGAGAGATATTTGGAGCAGAAAAAAAGAGAAAGGCAAAACAGAAAGCAGAGAAAACGAGACAATGAAGAACATGTGGAAGAAGTGAGAGTAAAAACGGAACCAAGTGATTAAAAAAAGGCAAAAGAAATCACAACAGTAAGAAAGAAACAAAGCAGAGGCGGCAACTTGGAAAGAGATGCGTATCATGAAATGTCTGGACAAAGGACAACCTGTTGAACACCTAGCTCTAAGGAGAAAAACTCTGACGTTTAACCTTTATTGTACAAGACTAACCCGATTTTTAGTTGACATATATCGTTCACGTTTCAATCAATCCAAAAATTCTCTGCTTATGTCATCAATGTTTGTTCAGAGGATGTTTTGTACATTTTTTGGGTAGGTTTGGAAGGCAAAAAATTTCCCCAAAGGATTTGGAAAATTTAGAAAGAAATATTGAAGATTTCATGTAGCGTTGAAATTAAAATTTGAAGTTGAAAATTGGTAGAAGGACACCAAAACGGTTCACTTTACCAACCTGGGGTTCCCTTACATGGGGGTCAACTGACTGTTGGTGTGCCGAAAATAATCATCTTTCTTCTACCCCTACTGTAAACCGCTCAAACCCCCTAAAAGTAAGTACAAATCGCGTTTTAAGGACGTTCCCGCGAAAATTTTCCAGTCGATAGATTTTTGTAAATTTTTATTGCAGTCAGATAATGAGTTACTTGTGTCAGAAATGCACAAAAAAAAAAAAAATTGGGGATCACCGACTTTGTTTCAGAGATAGAGCGTGTGGAAAACTACCCTGATTTTGAAAAATTGCCGCACGTAATTCAGCATGGTCTACAGGGGTTTACAGTTAAAAATATCGAAGGTGAGTCAACGGAGGCAAACGATCTTAGTCATATTTTTTAGAAGTGAGTCTGTTGCATAAATAAATCCAAATGTTGCCAACGTTTTCACAAATCTTAATCCTTCAAGAGGCATTTGAAACCGCCGCACAGATAAACAAAAGAGCTAAAAATAACGGAATTCGATGGCGCATTTTGCAAAAAATTCAAACTTCTAATCGATAGATTTTCTTCATTTTTTCGCTAAACGTAGAAAATCGGTAGAGAAAATGATCCATCAAAAGAAAAATATGGGTT
Organism: Orbicella franksi; assembly: GCF_964199315.1. NCBI lineage: Eukaryota > Metazoa > Cnidaria > Anthozoa > Scleractinia > Merulinidae > Orbicella > Orbicella franksi. The sequence continues at coordinate 5,444,368 of NC_138159.1, read as the reverse complement.
ACCGAACGTCCAAGATCGATAAATGGCAATGGCAATCTGTCCTATCATTGTTCATTTTACTACTTAGCGCGGGCATCGATGGACGACGTGAGTATGAATTTGCGTGCGCAGTAAGGATGCGCAGAAACAATTAGCGCGAACGTCTTTAAGGGGGTCTTATACTCTCAGATATAAATTTTTCTCCAGAAAACCATTTTTTTGGAACATGAAGATTCAACATCCCTGTCCATTTGTAAATCGTATTTTGAAACGATTTTCCTCTAATTACTCCTGAATTTACGTTTAAATTAAGAAATCTGAACACTTCTAGCTATATTTCAACATAGCAACACCCATAGCAACCATTGTTTACAGTCTAAAAGTACTCACAAAATGGATTCAATTCAGTACATTTTAATGATACTTTACACAAACGCTTTAAAGATGTGTAGTTATGAGAATTTTGCATCATGGTCCTGAACATTGTTTCTTCTACCATCTTATACGCTCCTTATACTTGGTTAACATTTCTATGACTGGTGTGTATTCGGGTGTTCAATGAAACATTTATGTAAAACCTTTAAATATACCCCTCTCCCTGCCCCTAACCTCCCCCCCCCCCCCTAGTTCACAGGGCTAATTTGGGCTCTCGGAGACCGAAGTAAAACTTTAAAGCCTTCTTTCTCAAAATGACCAAATAGACGGATCATCAATATCTCGCACACGATATCTCCACTGGGTTTTAACCGAATGTTGTCAAATTTTCAACATTGATGAAGGACACAATTATCTAGGTCTTAAACCTCCAAAATTTGCCATTTATGAAATTTTTCCCTGTTATTTAGTTAATATAGCTAATATTAGTTAATATTAATATACTTTTTCAACATTTCACGAGAAAAACCCCCTCAAAACACTGTTTTCTGAGGTTTGTCTCCTGGACAACTTGCTTATGGACAGGATGAACTTAATTCCATACTTTTCGAACCATTCATTATTACGTTATCGTGTTTATAATGAACACCACTTTTTAATACTAAGGAGCTAGTTATTCATTAACTATCGTGGCACGTGACCTGGAAAAGCTCATTTTTGAAGTCAGAGTGCAAAGTTTGAAAAAATTCTGTGCGTAGGGTTCAGAGCCACCTTAAATTTTCAAAACTTTAAGGTGGCTCTGAAGCGTATGTACGATATTTTTTCCCCTCTCTCGCCCCACCACCCCCTGCTTCGTCAATTTTTTGCTCTTCGAACCGGAACGCTTGCTACGCAGGCTCTGTACGCTCGCGTAACGGGTCAAGGATCGTAGGCTCGACTTCCAGCCGTTTTGGGAGATCGGGGTGGACGTCACAAAACGACCGGAAATCGAGCCTAAGAAAATCGAAGGTTCTACCAAATGCATACATTTTTACGCCGAAATGCTTCAAATAACAAGTAGTTGAAGTTGTTAAAGATAACTTAAACATTAAAGTGAAAAAAGGGGGTTTAATGGTTGAGTAATTAACTATTCAGAGTCTCCGACACTTAAGCGTGAAGCATGATTGGGGCTCTTTTTCCGTGAAACGCGATTTGCGCTCTTATTTATTCGTGATTCGTGATTCCGAAATTTTATGAACTAACTCACAGCCAACAGGTGTATAACAATTAATTATACCCATCCTGGAAACTGAATCCAACAAAAATATTGCGTTGGAGTAGAAAGGATTTCTCAAAATCTCAGGAGAGCTTTTGTAAGACATAAGACACATGGAAACTGGTTCATCAATGTTACACTGGTCGTTTGTTTAAAAGGGCTTGTTCCATGTATTAGCCTATTTTAGTTTATTTTTTTCCATATGTAGTAGCCTGTAGTGGATTGTTGATCTATAGGATGCACTGGTTATAGATGTCAGCAAATTAATGCGTTATTCCAACTCGGGACCCCGATTATTTAGCTAATCTGAATTATCAGAAAAAAAAGGCTAACCGACGAAAATTTATGAAAAATTTCAATTTTTTTCAGGCCTTGGTAATATCAAAGGGAAATCAGGCGATTGTGATTCAACATTTGGTTAGTTTTTTTTTAATTAAAAAGGGACAATAAGCTGTTTAATAGAACTGATTTGTACTTATACGCTACAATTGAAAACTTGTTTAAACTGCCACAAAGAACGGTTAAGCAATCGCTCAAAATTAAAATGACAATTGAAAATAAAATGTAAAACAGTAAAGATTTCGCACAAGTCAACGGGCGCTTTTTGATCTTTCCTATGGGATTTAATATCCCCAAACCGTCTGCCCCGGAGAAAGGAAAAATATGCGAAAAAGGTTATTAGCTTTTGCCTGTAAAAAAATATATTCAGGTAAAGAAGTCGTTTTAAAATGTTCGTTTATTGTTGCAAATTTCAAATTGTCATTCGACCAGGATTTTTTTTCTTATTTTTTTTCTTTTTTTGCGAATTCCTGATTAGGATTTTAATTTATGGAAATGATACTTTAAAATGTTAAGTACGATAAGTGTCCAATTAGTTATCTCTACATGTTCGATTCATGTCCTACTGCACGACCTATTGTAATTTTGTTTCCCGAAAAATGGATAGAAATTGTCGCTAAAAACTGTCTTTCACTCTGAATTTGTTATCCAGACGTGGGCGCGCCAATTCCACTTTTCACGTTTAAGATGTCGTAATTCCAAATCATCTCCTTCAAAATTCCGTGAAGCTCTCGACTTATCGCGAATCAAATATTTATTTCGCGATTATTCGCCAAAATTACCGCGAGAACGGGGCCATCTGCAAGAAGGCGTGGTCGCTAATTTCCATTGCACTTTGCATTTGGAACGCATGCAAGCGGACCCCTTGATGGAAATTCCCAGGATTAATTCAAACTTCTTTGAATTTGACTCTTAAAACGTGATCCGATGGATAAACCTGACACTTCTTACCTGTTTGATGCCAAAATGGAACTACACCCGGAGGAGGAAAGCTTTGCGCAACCAACGATTATCGTGAAAAACAAGACTCCCTCGCGCTGTAATGTTGTGCGGGTTGCTGCGATAGTGGTCGTGGTTGGCCTTGTAATTGCGGCATTTATCGCTGGTTATATGGTAAGGAGAACTGTGTCTAAATGCAAGAAAAATGGAGACGTTTCTCCGACTTCAACACCAGTTCCTTCGAGAATTCGACTGCAGGACGTCTTGGCGCCAATGTCCGCCGAGAACATCGAACGAAATTTGAGGTTTGTTTCAGTAATCGTTTGATTAAACTTGAAAAGTTTGTTTGATGGTTAAGTTAAATATCAATATTTGCTGTTAAGAGCAAACGTTGACGTAAAATCGATCAGTTGTTAATCGCTTGGCAAATTTCTCTTACAAGTTGATATTTCGTGTTTCGTGTGCGTGCTCGTGAATTGAAGGTTGTGCACGTGAGAATTTCTCTCTTCGTTCGCGATTTCTTCTGATTTAAAAGAATAGTTTTGTTTGGAGTTTGGATGTGGATAATATACGTAGAACTAAGAATACTTCAAAAACTAAATGTAAATGATTCTGTTATTGTGGCATGCTGTGTTGTTGTTGGTATGCAACCCCCCCCCCCCCCGCCCCGTTCCCTCCCGCTCCGACCCCCGAACTCCAAAAATCCAGATCAGTAAAAAGGTATTTCCAAAACGGTTCAGGGACATTGTGATTAAAATGTACAACTCTCTACATCAAGAATCCATCTTCTTTAAATGAAACCCTCTAAACCTCAATTTTTTTGTAAACACAATTTAAGCATTGCTGAATAGTCCATATGGAAAGTCGAGGCATTGTGAGAGTAGCTTGTCTTGTCCAGGAATATAAATAAAATGTAATGACCCTGGCCAGGGCTTGAACCTGGACTGCTCCCCAGAGTCCAGTGCATTTACTAACCATTAAACCAACCATATTGAACAAGGAAATTTTGTTAACCCAGAGCTTAATAATATTCTTTTTTTTTTTTTTTTTTTTTTTTTTTTTTTTTTTCAGGAATTTGACACTTCATCCTCATCATGCAAGCTCTGCAAGAAATACTGAATTAGCTCATTTTATCAGGGATCAATGGACAGATTTTGGGTTTGATGCAAAGTTGATCAAGTATAATGTACTTCTTTCTTTCCCGGAGAAAGGGAAGATAAATGGAGCTTCTCTTCAAGATGGTAATGGAACTGTCAGGTTTCAAACAGCAAAAACAGAGAAGGCTTTAGAACCCTCAGAGGAGTCACCAGATGCGCTACCTCCATTTAGTGGTTACTCTCCAACTGGGAAATTTAAGGTAACTAAAAGTGGCTCTGACATGAGTTGCATATCTGAAAAACATTTCCTAAATTTTCATTTACAAGCTAGTTCAAGCAAATATAATTTAATTAAAATGAATATCACCACTGGGAAGTGCAGTACTTGGAAATAGCTTTCAAATGAATGGTCAAACACTAGGGTTTCATCCTGCAAATTAATGTTAGTCCCATAATGTAAATGTGATGACAATACCAGCTAAACAGTATTACATGAACACGTACATGTATGTCTTAAAGTTCATGTGACCCATGATCATCTCTTGATCTTGTTTTGGATTACTATTTAATTAAAGTACCTTTTTACGTCGTCTTTCAGGGTGACTTGGTTTATGTAAATTATGGAAGATATGATGATTTCAAGTTGTTGCTGGAAAAGAACATCAACTGTTCTGGGAAGATTGTCATTGCAAGATATGGGCATGTCTTCAGGGGTGACAAGGTATAGTTAGACTAATTAAGATAATTTATGCCCTTGATTTGAAATAAATTATGATTATTATTTTTAAGTTAAAAAGAAAACTTGATACAAGAGAAGAGAGTAAATTACAAAAAGTAGTAAGCTGTTGCAATGCTTTAAAAGACTGAAATCCATAAAAAATAATCTAACTATTTAATGTGAAAATCACAGGTTTACAGGAGTTTTTCACAAGTTTTTCATGGCCTAAATTAAGAGTGTTTTCATGGGGGAATCCCATGGAAAAAAAACATGCCATCAAAAACCTCTTAAAAACTCCTGTTTAATGACCCACGTAATTTCTAGTCAAAAACAAAAATAATGAAAATTGGATGAAGACGATAACTATTAAATTTAAATGGGTCATAAATTTTTATTTCATGTGTTATTCATAATTTATAAAGCAAGCCATGCCATGTATCCACAAGATTTTCCTGTTGTGAGAATTCATGGGGTTTAAAAACTGCAACCAGCAGTGATAGTCAGAGTTGGACCAGCTGGTGCTGAGCGAAATAGTCTGGGAAAGTGCTCTTTTAAATATCTTTTTAGTTGGGTTTTTATGTAGATACTGTAGGTAAAGGAACATCATTCCAGTAATAGCTGGAAGATCTTGGGAGATCCAAAAAGTCTGAAATATCAAATTTTTGTGTTGGCATACTCATACTCACAGTGTTTCTCTCGAACCAGGAATATGTAAGCATAAACTAAGTCAAACTGCTATGGGCAAACTAGCCCTGTCAGGGGTGGGATAGGTTAAGTCTGCGTACAAGCCAAGTGGACCGGACGGAGCTTATCCCGGTTTCTATAGCATGAAGCAACTAGGAGTATTTCTACTCCACCCTGGATGGCATGCCAGTCCATTGTAGCATTATCCCCAGCATTAAGTTTGCCAGTGCCCATTTGTACTTCTGGGTGGAGAAAGGCACTGTGAGAGCTGGTGTCTTGCTGAAGAACACAAAACTTTGATCCCGGCCAGGCCTCGAACTCAGACCACTCGATCCGAAATCAAGCACTCTAACCATGAAGTCACTGTGTTTCCCTCAGGGGTGGGGTTCAGATATGTATTTGAACTGGTTGACTGGCATCCCATCCAGCAGAAGTGTCAATAATCCTTCTCCCTATGGAAACAGGATACACTCTGAATGGGAGGGCCACTTTAGCACAACAGAGTAATGCAATACCCTACCTTCATCAATTACAGCAGCGCTATAATTTCAGGTGACTAATGCACAGAATTTTGGAGCAAAAGCCATTTTGATATACAATGACCCACAAGATTTTGCACCTGTACCAAATGAAGATCTTTATCCCCATGGCTGGTGGCTTCCTCGGTCAGGAGTGCAGCGTGGATCAATCCTGATTGGAACTGGTGACCCCTTGACTCCAAGATATCCTTCTAAAGGTGCTGATCAATGTGTAAATCAGTGATTGGGATAGGTTTATGTTAAAAAATCCCTTCCCTTGGCCACACCCAAATCAAGAAGTATGGAAACCCCTACGGGGTGTTTTTTTTTTTATCCAGTGTCTATCACTTCAGTTTCCAAAACTAATATTCAGCTGATTTCTGAAATTTCGTCAAACTTCTGTCATCAAATGGAGACCTCTTGTAGTCAGATACCTCTTTAAGCGGACACTTTGTTATGGTGTGTACTCATACCTAAAAGAAGTATCTTGAGATCCTAAGTGACCATTGTTTTTTTGTTCCAAGGATATTCACTTGCAGGGTTCATTGTTAGTATTATTGTATTAATTAAATTTATAATAGTTACCTGTCAAAATATTCCCATAGGAGGTAAATTTGTTGGGATGTGATTAGTAATTATTTTTCAGTTTTATATTCTTGATTCTAATTAACTGGCTGGAAATCAATAATTATTATTAATTATTATTAATAATAGTTGTCTGTTTGTGAGGAAATGATTTGTACAAAGGTGAAACTTATTAAAAGAGAGAACCAGCTTGGGATTGACAGTTGCGCAAAGCTTAAGGTGCCTGTTTGTTTTTCCATAACGAGCAGTCGATGCATAACTGTCAGTGCCTGACAGTACTGTGTTTCTTTACATAGATGGTGTATTTAGGAAAAGTTCAGCTGAAATCAAGATGCCTTACATTCCAGCTCATCCAATTTCAGCTGAAGATGCAGAACAGTTTCTGAGGTTAGATATCAAAAGTGATGATTAAATTATAAAATCAATGAAACAAATTGTGATGATCATTAAAGAATCAATTTCCTCAGCTCGCCATAACATCAATTTCAAACACAACGCTGTCATTAAGGGTCATATCCCGTTACTCATGTTACGGCTGAGTATGCTTGATGGTGTCTTGATGTTATGGATGAACTTGCCTGTTGTTAATACCATTCACCCACAAAGTATGTGTGTGAGGTTTGTTGGGGGTGTGAAGATTGCAGCAACAGGTGACTCAAAACATTGTGACAGCCCTGCAAAACAACCCAGGATAGAGATATCATGCTTCAGTGTACAGGATATTGAGTATATGTACCACTAAATTTAAAGAATTGAAAATATTAAGCATTAAGAAAATGTATGACAAGCTTGAGAGATCACAAATCAGTCACGAAAAGAGTTAATAAGCAAGTGCATTTATGGGTAGTCAGGATGAAAGTGTCCTCATATTAAGTTTATTTTGAACACAGGCCTTGTCCACACGGAATGTAAAATTGTTTAATATATCCCTCCTTATAACACCCCCTCCCCCTTCCATCTTGACCCTAGTACATCATCAACACTGCTTGTTCAAAGAAATTTCAAAATTTGTCATGCTTTATCACACAGATTTATTAATGGTGCATTTGTTTACCAGTTTACGTGATACATTTTTATTATTAATAGGCTGCTGGGTGGAGAGAAAGCCCCTGATGACTGGCAGGGTGGGCTGGATATTACTTATCATACTGGTCCAGGATTCTCTGATAATTACACAGACTGGTAAGATCCGTGGTTACTTTTATTTTAAAATGGATTCAATACATTAACACAAAATTATACAGTCAGGCTAAATTTATAGTTAGGCGAGTGAGCAAAGCGAGCGCAAAGCATGTGGAGGTGGGGGCAGGGAGGCAAGTATTTTTCAGTCGCCACCCCCTACCCTGTCAAGTCTCATTTTGTGCTGCATCCAGTTCTGTGGCAATCCGAGCATTCAGCGATCGAATAAAAATACAAGAAAATAGAGGGCTGTGAACAGCTTAGTTTGGCAAGGTAAGTCTGTGTCAGGGTAGTTGGTGATCCATGCAGCCAGAGCTTTAATGCCAGTTTCTGTAGCATTAAGTAACCAGGAGTACTTTTAGTCCTTCCTGGATTTGATGCTCGTCCATCACAGGGTTAGCCTCCCCCTCCTCCAACATTGAAATCGCCAGTACCCGTTTATACACCTGGGAGAAGAGAAGTACTTTTTGAGTCATATTTCTTGTCCAAGAACACATGACAGTGACGTCAGTCAGAGCTCCAAGCTGGACTGTTCTATCCAGAGTCCAGCGCACTAACCATTAGGCCACTGCACCTAGCCACCAAGACGTGAAAAAATTTAAGCTTGAACAGGTTTCACAAGCCCATGATCTCTGTGATACCAGTGTGGTGATAATGTCAGTGCCAATGATAGTCCTGAGTCAACAATAATCCAGAGTCCTACACACTAACCAGTAAGTCACTACCCATCCTGTAATAACACACCTTAAATTTTATTGTTAATGTTATTTTTGGCCAGGAAAGTGGAGGTTGAGACCAATAACAACCACACAAGAAGAGACATTTACAATGTCATTGCTGTGTTGAAGGGATCCATTGAGCCAGGTAAGCTTCATCATACATTGATGATATATTTGGCTTATTATAGTGATAGCAATGTAGGGTAGTCCATTCCAGTCCTCGAGACCAAAGGGTGAGGTGTTGCAGGGGTGCTGGGTTTCGGCAAAGCTCAACAGTACATATGTACCAGATACAGATACGTGAGTATGCAGCTACACTCTCTGGTTGAGATGCTAGTCCTCTGCAGGTCCCCCCAGCATTTTGAGCATTTTCCGCTACTACAGTATATCAAGAGTGCAAATTAAGTGTCTTTGCTATGAGCACATCATGTGACAACCCCAGCTAGTGCTCAGACTCAGATCAATCAATCAATATTGCAACACTCACCACAGGTTAGTATATAAGTGTATTAAATGTTAAGGTTGGAAAAAATTATCACTTAAGCAGTGATGCTACAATATGGAAAAGAACTTTCTGATCAGGAATTGTGGTTTGACTTAAAAGTTTCATTATTAGTGCCTCATACATGGTTACTGTATCATTCTTAGACAGATTAGTTTTGTTGGGAAATCACCGAGATGCTTGGGTGTTTGGTGGTATTGATCCTTCAAGTGGAACGGCTTGTATGTTGGAGATTGGCAAGGCCCTTGGAATGAAGTACAAGCAAGGTATGCCTGGACTTTTGTTAATTTGTCAAAATCATTAATTTGATATATCCTGTATTCATTGTTACAATACATGTATTTGTGAGTGTCTACTGTGCAGTGATCTGTCCAATCAGAGGTGTATTAAAAAAAATGAAAATAAAAACACCTTTTATTTAGCCTCATATGTGTTTATAGCACAGAGGCTAATGGGGCTGAGCAAACAATTGAAACTAATAATTCAAATTGAACATAACATTGTTAAGAATCCCAACTGGCCGGAGGCAAACCAGTTGGCTATTTACAAGCATGGTCAAGGATTTGAATGTGGGGCTACTGTGAAACAAGTCCAGGTAGTGGTCAGAGTGGGACTCAAACCAGAGACCGCTGGATTGTGAGTCCGACACGCTGGCCACTCTGTACCACCCTACCTCCTACCTCCTCAGTTTCTGGTATCAGGAAAATAGAGATTCAAGAATAAATCATTTGTTCACCAGTTAAATTCTGATGATCTCTTCCCTCTTTCCAGTCCATCCTGGCATGCCCCCCTGCCAGTTGCACATTCCTCCCATTTAACAAACTTCTTCATATGCTAAAGCTAACCAAGGCAATATTTTTCTACCTTTAGGGTGGAGACCCCGTAGATCCATTGTTCTCTGTAGTTGGGGTGGAGAAGAATATGGTCTTTTAGGATCAACTGAGTGGGTTGAGGTTTGTATTTACACCCTCTTTATTTTCATGTCAACAACTTTTTACTGTCACCATAATTTTTTTTCGTAGTGAGCTGCCCATGGTATTTTTAATTATTTTAATTTCCAGCTCACTGTTTTCTTTGAAATTCTTTTTCCAGGACAATGTTCACCTGTTATACCAGAGAGCTGTGGCCTATTTGAATGTTGACTCCCCAATAAGAGGTATCAATGATAATTTGATCATAACTACAAGATTTCCAATCATTTCTTTACATTCTAAGTGATATTGAACTGTCCTTCAGTGTTGGCATCTGCCAATCCCAAACTCCACAATACAATAGCAAAGAAAAGTACTCTTATATAACAGAAATTCAAACTTTGATCATCTTTTAATTTGGGATTAGGGTTAGTCAGCTTTTGAACAACCCAACACAGGTGAGTCCGAATTATGTATTACTTGCTACCAAAACTTGCAGACCTCCATATTATTGCGCTTGACTTGTCCATGACAATTGTGTTTTTTTCATTTTCAGGAAATTACAGTCTCTTTGTTAGGGCCAGTCCACTTCTGCATCAGGCTTTGTTTAATGCTACAAAACAGGTACATGTAAATATGAACACGAGAATGATGTAACATTTTATATCTGCAGTGTGTGACACTTAAATTATCCAGCCATGTTGGTTTGCAATTCATTCAGAGAACTTTGCCTCTTAACCATGCTATACACACTGCGTTCTCTACGCTAAATGTTATTTACAATAGGATTTTGGAAGTTTTGTTTATCTTTCTGTCAAAGGACCGTGCAACAAACGCATTTTGATTCCCAGTAAGGTAGCCAAAGCCGAACATCAGGGCAAGAGGTTCACAGATGTATTCAAGATTAGTAGTCAATAGACATCATTTTCTGAAAAGAATACTTGCAAAACAATAGAAGAGTTCACGCTCTAAGGGGCATTATGGGTAATCAGGGCAAAGTTACAATGAAGCAAAGCCGTAAAACAAGTGTTTATCTTTATATTTCCGTTCTGATTTCACATTTGGAGACGAAACATGTACTGTACACGAAGAAACCCCTTTTCTAGGATTACCGGTGTTTTTGAGCTGATTGAGTGACTGTTGTGGTCGTAGGAATTTTGTTACGGTTAAAACCGAATGTATTGATCAAGTCTTAGCCGCTCAAGTCACAAAAATTTCATCTCCATTACTCTGATAAGTAGGCAAATGCCTAGCTCAATCGACTCAAAAACGCTAGTAAATGTAGAAAAGGGGTTTCTATATTTACAGTATATGTTTCGTCTCCAAATGTGAAATTAGAACGGAAATATGAAGATAAACATTTGTTTTACGGCTTTGCTTCTTATTTGTCCAGATTACCCAAAATGCCCCTTAGAGCATGAACTCCTCCATTTCAGCCTAAAAGTGTCAGAAAATAAAACCTTAAGAACTTTTTAGCGTCCAAAATCTTATGTGTCCGAAATGTTTACAGTACAGTATAAAACTTGCTCCGAAAACGCTAGTTTCCCTTCATGGAGCGACCTCTAGTTGAGACACTCAAGCTTGAGATTCATAACGCCTTGATAGAATCTTTCCTATTTCCCCCGTCAATCTGTCTGTAAAACCTTTAGGGTGCGGTGCAACTGTTGTTTTCACAGAAGCTGTTTCCGTCTAAAATGTGTTTTGTAGGCGTTAAAAAGTGTCCGAAATTTTTGCCCGAGATTCGTCCGCAGTCAGATAAAAAGTGTCTGGAAAGTTGACGTCTGAAATAAAACATCGAAATTTTAACGTCCGAAATTCTTCCAAGCAATGTAGCATTATATCTTTAGCAATTCAAAGGGATGTGCATCTTTCTGATAGATTTCTTCTCTTCCAGGTGAAAAATCCCCTCAACAGGAACCAATCAGTTTATGACAACTGGCTGGATAAATTTCCAGCTTCTGATGGAAGAACTCCAAAGTGAGTAGTCTAACATTAGGCTGATTTAGCAACAGGACGGGAACGTCAGATGACGACTGCAGGGCGCGCGCAATAACCTGGATTCTGTTCTAATTTGACCATATTTGGGTATTTGTACTGCGCGCGCTGTCGTCAAGTGACGTTTCCATTCTCTTGCTAAATCAGCCTCATATTACAGTGGAACCCCGCCTTACGGACATCCCATTAATATGACCACCTCGTTATTATGGCCACTCTATTCAAGCCCGGAGAAAAGCTCTCAGTCACTCATTTTCTTTATTGAATAAAGAAACCCTTTAATGTGGGTACCCTGTTAATACGGCCAGATTTCTGTGACCTGTTGGTGACCTGATTAACAGGGTGCAAGTCTTTTTTTTCAAACACTCCCCTGTTTGATTGGTCTCATCATCTTCCTTACTATGGTCTTTGTTCTATTATTTTCTCTAGGGTTCCTCCTCTAGGATCAGGAAGTGACTATTCTCCATTTTGTCAGAGATCTGGAGTGCCATCAGCTGATATTAGATATGTTTTTGACATGGTAAGTTGTTGGCCTGTCACTGTTAAAAGTGCAAATTAGAGCTATACCTAAATATAAGCACCTTCCTTCTTTCCATCCCTTCAAATGAAAGCTATTTCAGAGTGTCAGTTTCAGGTGGTGCTGTTAATTGCGTTGTACAAGGTGATTCTAACTTTTAAGTCTGCGGATAAAACCCTAGTGTGTGACCATTCAAATGAAAGCTATTGAGCAGTACTTTCATGTGGTACTGTTTATTATGCTGTACGAGGTGGTTCTAACTTTTAAGTCTGTGGATAAAACCCTAGTGTGTGACCATTCAAATGAAAGCTATTGACCAGTTCTTTCATGTGGTACTGTTTATTGGAGTTAATGGTTTGAACCTAGAAGTATCAGAAGATAGTCGTCTGTGATCGTCCGGGTGAGGGTACATGTAGTTCTGAAAACAACTGTAGTTGGTGACTGACGTTTCGACAACCTGAGCTGAAGTCCTCTAGAACCGACCAATGACCGCCGACAAACTTTGCACGAGTCTTCCAGCTAATACCATCATGGCTAAACGGACCAATGACTTTTAACGTACCAGACTTACAACATCATCGACTGACTAACACTATTCACTTGACTCTGAAGATGACTTCCGCTCAGGTTGTCGAAACGTCAGTCACCAACAACAGTTCTTTTCAGAACTATCCTCACCCGGACGATCACTCAAGACGATCTACTGTCTATTATGCTGTACATGGCGTTCTGACTCGTTGAATGAAACCAAAGTGTGTAGCCATTCAAATGGGAGCTATTAAAAGAGTCTGAAAGGGTAGTAATATTATCCATTCTGAATGCTAAACCATGTTCGTCTTTTTCAGTACCGGTTTCATAACATCTCTTCATACCCTACCTACCACAGTATTCATGATACATTCGCTTATGTCAAGGAGTTTGTGGATCCTCAATTCACCACCCACTTGGCCATAGCACAGGTGTGGGCGAGCACTGCATTCCTATTAGCTGAAACCGCTGTGCTGCCGGTCAACTGTTCGGATTATGCTGCGGCGCTAAATAAGGGTGCTCTGGACATTCAGAAGAAATATGGAAGTACCCTGGAACAAAGGGGGATCTCTCTTGGTAAGTGAACAATAGAACTATAGAACGTCGCTCCAGAAAGTGATTTCATTGGTAAGTGAGCTGCAAAAATTCGAAGAAAACGAGGAATCATTGGAACTGAGTAGCAACAGTTATCGAAAGGAACTTAACAAAGCTGCATGCGTTTCTTTGGGAAAATCCATGGTTGGATTCTAAAATCGAAAAACGGATTTTGCGTTTCTTTTATACTCAATAGATTATTCCAGGACCACTCGGATCTTGGTGCATCAGAGGAACCGAAGAATCCTCTCTGGGCAAGGATTCTTCGGTTTCTTTGATGCACCATGATCTGAGTGATCTTGCAAGAAAAGAAAAAGAAAACGAGAAAAGTAGGTACATGTGCCACATCTAAAAATAACTTAAAGGGACTACCTTGGACTTCCAAAAGCCCATATGGGGAATTAACTCTCTTACTCTTTATCCGGTCTTGGTTTTAAGCGAATTCTCTAGAAAGAGTAGCAGATCTTTTATTTATAATAAAATTTGCTTTCAGAATACTTAAACCAGGCTGTTAAAAAGTTTGAAGAAGGAGCAGAAAATATGCAGTCGCTTATTGAGAATGTGGACACGTCTGAGTAAGTATGCAGCAAGGAAAAAAATTAAACCTTGTTTTCATTTTTAAGGCGTATTTTTCTCTTCGTTCCTAGTCCTTGGTCGTTATCCTTTATCAATGACCGTTTGACGGGACTGGAAAAGACTTTCCTCAACCCTGAGGGACTGCCGGGAAGGCCTCTATACTGGTACGTGGTAACTATACCGTTAGATTGACAGTTGCTAAGGTAGAAAGTGTGGTCTTTAAGGAAATGCTTCCCAGAACCAGCACAAGTGCATAAATTGCTCACCGCGCAAATTGACTTAGAACTTGATGAATTTTCCCAGTGTTTGCATCCTCTCTTAATGAAAACCCTGCTTTGTTGCTTTCCAGGCATTCAGTTTTCGCTCCAAGCCTCCACAACTCTTATGCCAGTGCCACATTTCCAGGCCTCCACGATGCTTTAATAGACGCGGTCAGCAATGGCTCCCAGAGCAATACCTGGACGCTAGTTAAGGAGGAGTTGTCAAATACCATTGTCGCTATCGAATGGGCCGCGCAATTTTTGAACACTGAAGTTTAGGCAGCCAGCGTGATTATCGCGTGACGGTTATAATCGTCATCGTATAGTTACAGTTTAAAAAAATATGTAATTTAAGACGTTTCTAAAGAAGATGCACGCAATTGTGTTAAAATTATATATTGTTAATTTCAGATGTTGGCCCCGCATACGTTCTGCATAGGAAAAATATATCATGTCATCTGGTTATTTAATTGTTACGGTTTGTAAGCAGAAATTGCCTTCCTGCTTAAGGGTTATTTCATTGTTCAAGTCGATGTGACTGTCTTTGGAAGTTCTAAAGTTCTTTGCTTATTTCAAAGAGATACGCATTATTCAAAAAGAGAAAACTGTTTTGTGTGCCGGTTTTTATATAATTTTTCGACAGATTTTCATGATTTCAACCAGTAAATTTTTGAAGAATCTTTGGGTATTTTTTTTAAGCCTCACATTTTTCAGTTGTTGTTTTTTTTAGTGTTTTCGGATTTGTTGGGAGAACATCACTGTTGGGAGATTGCCATAATGTTTTAATTTAATTGAAAAATCACGGTTAAGTTATTTTTTGAAATACCTTGAGTTTGCAAAACAGAATTTTCAATTAAGAATTTGAAAGTTAACAGCGCATGAAGATTTAAATGGGCAGCTGCGACTTTTTCTAAAGACAAAATTGATCAGTAAAGGGAGGTAATTTTCTTTTTCAGCAGCGCTCAATAGCCAACTTTTGGTTGGACATGTTTTTTGGTTTTCCATGACTCTAAGCCAATAGGCCTTTTACAGCAGTTGGTCACGTGAAGTGCTTTTCGAGAACACGCTGATTTAGTCATCATTGGTAATGCATAGGACTAATGTTACCAGAAATGGAATAGGTATGGCATAGGTCTATAAATTAGTGCTCTGGCTGTTTAAAATATGCTCTTTCCAGTTCTGAAATTCCTATCGCTGTAGCGAAAAGGTTAGAAGTTATCGCTCACGTGACCAACTGTTGCAAAGGGCCTATTACAGAATAATCGACGGCGCGAGCAATCTTATGTCTCCGCCTTCTAAACCATTTTGGTTTCTAATTGGCTAGGCCAAGAGAAGACCCTTTCAAGACATGTCATAAAAACGTTACGTGTTGATTAAAAAAGGTGGCCTCGATAGCTTTTGTTGAAGTTATCTCATGTATTGGGTGAACAGTTTCAGTTATTATTACGTTTTAATATTTAAATTAAATTAATTACAGAGATTTACAATGGATGATTCAACAGCAAGTCTGTGTATATAGTAGTGAATCGTGTAACAAGACAGTTATTGAGTTTAGTAAAATATATTATATTATATTACATTATATTATAATTTCTATGTAAAAGAAGAATTTATCCGAATTCAAGGCTTTATATGTTCTTTTGCTGAAGAGTATCTATTGAATAAAATTGTAAGATATTACAGTGAGAGTCCAACCGTGAAGTGAACACGGAGGATGGGGCTCCCATATGAAAAGATCAGGGATGTTCGTTTCGCTTAGGGGTGTAAATCAAGGATTTTAGTCTCACTTAGCGTGTTCATGACGAAACGCCATATTTTAGCTTACAAGGTATCTTTTGCTCTTGAAGAAATAATAAACAACCCGCTGTCTGTCCGCGTTTAAGTGGTATCTTTTAGGGGTCAAATAAAGCTCGAGTCACGCCCATATTGATCTCTTTTAGGGGTTTAATTCAAATTTTCCGACGAGCATGCCCGATGTTTTCACATTGGGTCCCCTCCCCCGAGCTCGTGAATTACAACTTAAGCCAAATTGGACTCCAGTCAGTCCTATTACTACAATTATAAATACTTCTAGAGGAGCTGAATAAATCGAAACGAAATGAAGAGAAATCACTCTTATTATCGAACTCCACTCAATAAAAGTAGAAATTATGAGAGAAACCAGTTCAAGTGTACTATGGGAACTGATTTAACAGGCTCGTTCTCCTCCTAGTTCTCTTTGGCGCTAGCAACGTAAAACCAAGCTCAGAGTTTGGTTTGGATATCAAATCACTTTGTGAAACATTTTTATAGTGTACTAGTGTACTATTGCAATAGTATACCCTATTACGTACGGTAACAATGATCGTATTTCACCAAGTTATGGGGGAAAATTTCGGCGATACGGCAAGAGTCAGAGTGCAATTTATAACCTATCGAGCGGGCAGGCGGGTAGAATAAAAAATTCCTCGGGTGTATGTATTATCCTCAAACGGAGGAAGAGATTTAATGACATTCTTTTGACAGTACCGGGTCCTCACCACTTGGTATATCCTCTTCAATCGACCATGTCAAATTATTCATGTGGTTTGTTGACTTATATGTACTATCGACATTTTATGATAACTGCAGAAATTCTCGCGCGTTCATTGGCTAATTTTCATTGCCAATAAGCGAACAGACACATGAATTTATAATTTATGCGGTGCGTCAACGAGCGAGAGTGGACGATTTGATGAAAAAAAACAAATTGACGTCAGTTTTTCATGCGTCTGTCCTGTTACTGACTCGCCTCGTGGATCCACAGCTACTTTGACAATGTTATGTCGAAATTCATGATCAATAACAGGACAGACGCATGAAAACTGACGTCAATTTGTTAAATTTAAACAGTGCGAATAGTTTTCGCGATCGGTTTCCACCGACGTACGATGCAATTACGGTGTTTGCCAACCTAGTCACGGGAGGTTCTTCTGGGGCCTATCAGACTTCAGGCGGACAGTGAGTCAAAATAGGACTAAATCCAAAGTACTAAGTCTTTCAATAAATAACACGCAAACTGCGGTGATAGACATCTAAATATGACAATAAAACGTATCGTTCGAAAACAAAAATTGCACCTTTTTACTTGACGTTTCGTGACGTTTCATTCAAAAATACGTCAAGCCAAAAAAATACTTTTTGTTTTCCAACAATGCTTTCTATTGTCATGTTTATCACCGCACGCGCAGGTTGCGTGTCATTTCTTGTTAAGCTACAATCGCCAAAGAAAAAGAGTATTTACTATACACGACTCCAATGTTCAAGGGGAAAGAAGTGGGCTTGGCTCTTACGGTAAGCAGGGGCGTAGGTAGCGACCGCTGTCCGTCCAAATCCGAAAACCGAATCTCTTTCTGTTATTAATTTTTATAAGTCTAAACTTGTTTTACTTTCAAAGTTTTTTCAGCATATCTCACGGTTAGTGCAGAACTCATCATAATCTAAAAATTTGCTTTTTTCCTGTAAATTGGCTCCAGACCTATAGCAATGTGAAACTAGGAATTGGGTGATTTTCGTTTAAAAGAAACACCACATTCTGAAACTGCTTTTTAATTGCCATTGTCAGAATTTTCACTTGTCAAAATTGTCATTTGTGTAGGCACAATGGCAGCCACATTTTACAACCAAACTACTTTATTTTACAACCAAACAAACAGTCTCTCCTTTGCTTTTATTCCACGTAATGTTATTCCGACGACAAAAAGGGAAGACAACTTGCAATCGAGCTAGTGATAGAAACTCGATGGTCAACAGTCTAAGGTCAAAGTTCACGCGATATTATCCCAGCCGCGTGATACTTAAGAAATAGTCTTTTGCTTTGATGTTATCTTTAGCTTTTCCCCGGGAGCTTTTCATAGTCTGCTTGAAAGCCGTTACGACCCAAATAACGGCTGCTAAATTAAAGAGACTGGGTAGAAGGCTATATAAGTGGTCCCTTGGAATTAGAGTTTTAGCGGGACTCAGTGCAAGGGTGTAACTTCCTTGACAAAACCAGAAAAACCGTAAAATGCACTGGACAGAAAAATCCGAAAAACCCCCATCATGGTTCAAAAACCGAAAACCAAAGACTGAATTGGAGAAAACTCGCAAACCGCACAAGTCAACCGAAAAACCGCAGTCTTTAAGTGCGAAAACCGAAAAACCGAAACAAAAATTAGCCAAATCCGCAAAACCGAAAATCCCATGGTTTTAGATCGAGTAATATTACCAGCAGTATGTAATCATTATTTTAGCTTTTTTTAAATCGATTTTAAATTGACCCATTTGTATTTTAGCTATCCACGGTGAAGTGATGGAAAAGAAACAAATTCGCCCCCAAGGCCCCAAAACTCTCTCTTTGACTTCTACTGTTCCCCGAATATTGTTTTTAAGTATAAGTGAAAAATAAAAGGGATTGAATTTGAATATATACGTCAAGACCTTAACATTCTTCGTTCTTCACAGCGATTCCTAGCAGCATTTTCTTCCCCTCCTCGTATATCACACCGCCGTTGCAAGACACCCCCTCCCCGGCTCCGGGAGCTTTCCGTTGTCACAGAAATAGGTGCAAAACGTGTCCTTTCACTACAGAGGGAACAACGTCTTATACTATTTTCTCTACCAACGAACAAAGACGAATATGACATCACATCTCCTGCTCATCTTCTAATCCCATTTATATGACACAGTGCAACAAATGCAACGTTCAATACATAGGAGGCGAGACTAAACGCCATCTCAGCACAGACGCGCAATCTAAAAAGCCATCACACAACGACACATTGATCAACCCACCGCCGTTTCAGATCACTTTACCCTTCCTATGGACAACATAGAACTCGTTCCTCTCGAACTCATCAGCTCGCAAGGCAAGAGAAGCATTTTTGGTCTCCAAGGGTAAGACCCTCGAACCTTGTGGGTTAAACAGGCGTGACGAAATTTAATCTATTTATTTATATATATATATATATATATATATATATATATATATATATATATATCCGCTTTAGTACACATTTCCTTTTTCTCTATTTTTGTTAACCAGTCATGCCACATAATTTTGTGAACGTTTTATCCTCCAACCCCTTCCGCTAAATCATAATCTTTCAAGGTTACAGCAGTTACACGTGCCCATTTTATCCGGCATCTGGTTTAAAAAAAAAGCAAAATAAATAACTTATGAGTGCGATTAATTTTCGGAAATTCGAGAGCATTCCGGAACTTTACGATTATTGACGAAGATTGCCCGATGACACTATCAGAAACTGCAAGGCGTTCCAACCGCGCGGTTTTGCCGCAAGGGAAATCTGGAACGAGATTGCATCTGATTTCTGATAATCGAGCTTTCACAAAATTCACAGTGTATTTTCCCACGATAACTATGGATTCAATCTCCTCTTGTGGCGACAAGAGTTACTTAGAAACAATGGAACGGACTCTTTTTGATGGCATACTAGATACACAGTTGTGTGACGTTGTACCTCTAGACACATCTTCGCATGTTTTTTAAGACGGCGCGCTCTGAACTTCGGCTTCTGCTTGATTGCGGGTTTCCACACAAGGTAGGCTCCAAATTTCGGTTTGTATATTTTGTTTTGCCTTTGTCAACAAGCGATCTTTAAAATGTCCCGCTGGAAACCTCTTCACTGTATCTATTATCTTGGAAAGAATGAGAAAGGAATATCAATTACAGTGTAACTAAATTATGATTTTGTTCGTGCCAACAGGGTTATACCGTATTTGTAGCAAGGTTTGAAGACAATTCTGTCGTAGGAGATTCATATGATGGTTCTTTGGTGAAGACTGCCGTGTGCAGTGGAGTGTACAGACTTTGGAAATTTTCCTGCGAGTGAAAAGAGGGGACTTTGAAATGGGTAAGTTATTTACATGTTTTCTAGCCGATAAACCCTGTTGTTTTTTTTACAGAAGACTGTCCAGATACCAATTACTCGCCAGAAGTCTCGAATAAACGTCGCGGTCAGCTTCTATAATGCGTTGTTTAGCTTCGCTAGGGAACTAAACTTGTAATGTTCTGAATGGAAATATTTCCGTTTTTGCTCGCCTGCAAAGAAGATTGTGGACATTGCTTTCTGTTTTGATATATGCAGCGATGAAATTGTGCACAGACATCAGTGTTTGTGTATTCTGTGTAAATTTCCGTTTCGTTGTAACCGGACCATGTACGTGTTTTTCGCTCGTTGTGCATGTGGAAGACAAGACGATTGCGTTCCTTGTCTCGCGTGCAGTCTGGTTTTACTGGAGAGTGTTCTTGCTCGGTGATCGTGTGACAGACTCCCTAGTCGCACTCTCCATTCTCGGACTCACTAGTTATTTATCATGTTTAATTTGGGCACGCTATGCTCACAGATTTTTATACGCGAAATAGGACATTTGATCGGAGATTCTCCGACTTCACAGATTGATTTCCTTCTGTTGTTCTGATGCAGTACATACACAACGAAAATGTTTTTGACGGAGACTCTGGAAATTTAGGCTCATCGGTAGACGCTAAATAAATTGGCAAGGAAACAGTTTCCGACAAATGTGCAATGCTTTTGTCAGTATACGAGCGATCTACACCAAATGTGAAATGAATGAACGACCCGCAGAGTAGGCTTGCTTGTATAAAATGGGACACCGTTTTCGCACTCCGTTCTTGCAATGAAGTGAGGACTTTTTAAAACATACAAATGTAAAATTTTCGACTTTCTCAGGGAACTTGTCGAAGATTAATCAAAGAAACCGTTTGCTAGCCGATAGCAGTTTTAATATATTTTTATAATATTTTTGTGGTGCGTGTTGTCGCGTGTGGAACCTTCGATCGAACAAAAAAAACGTTTGCCTTAGGAATAATAGTAATATGAGTAACTTGTGTCCTATAAACTTGAGTGTTCTGTTTTCTAAAATGCACCTAAACCTTTGTGTCAGCTGTTTGTGTCAACTGTCTAAACACAAGAAGGGGATAACCACTCACTGGCTAGATTTGTTCCATTAAAGAAATTATTATCCGGCGAGAAATTTTGCTTCCATATTAGGGAAAAACGAACCTCATAGGTGAAATTATAAATAAAAATTGTCGTTCGCTAAGAAATTATAATAATATGTCATTACCATTATTCTGGTGTGTTTATGTGGGAGAGAATTTTGCCTGTAAATTAACGTCGAAATTCCTTTCAAAAAAGATCAACAACCCCACGCTAAGCGATCTTTGAACATTTTGTTACTTTTTGCCAACCAACTGTGTTAATGGGTCTTTGGCTTAGAATGAAAACGAATGGTCATAAAAGCAGCTGTACGCAAGACGTGATCGTATGCTGTAGTAACTTCTAGAATGCACCGACAGACCGAATGAAATTAGCTCTTAGAGACCTCAGCACGGCATATCTTGTTTCATTTATTAAAACTCACTCTTTCGGTTTTCAATTCCGCCAGGAGCTTATCTGACTCACAAAATCCTTTTTATCGTATTAAATACTTCTTTCCTAAACGGCAGCTTTATCTCAGTTGAAATTAATATTCACTCAAAGGAATTAAAAATAACTTATATTATCTGCCTAGACTTGGAGGTTTTTCAGGTTGATAATCTAGTGAACAATGGGGTGACTAATTATTCTGTCTGGCCTCTATCTTTTTCGTTTTGCACACTTATTATGGTAAAAATCAGAATTGATATAAATTTTCTTGACAATCAGTAAAATGCAAGTTAACTTCAGTTGACACTCTGTCACCAAGAAGTCAAATATACAAGAATGGTAAAGTTTTAAATTAAAGTAGCACTTTTTATTTCTTAAGTGGGGATATCAAACTGTCATGCAATAAATACATGTGCCAATGAAATTTGCTAAAATGCCCTCATTACAAATAATCGGTCACCAAAATGGTCAACTACCAAAAAATAGTGGCACAGTTTATAATTTTAGAGAATTTTACCATGAAAATGATTGATTCTGGAATTTTAATTATGTCATTTTGTACATCTTGCAACATGTTGAGTGTGAAAATTAGGACTACTTGGTTGAATTGGTTTTGAAGAGCAGGAAAATAACTGATCATTAGATGTGAATCTCAGTTTTTATATTATTTCCCCCCAAGGTTCTCATTAGGTGTCTAGAAGCGTGTGAAAATTCTGATCAAGTAAACAATGTATCTCTTAGAACCTTTTTAAAATATTTCCCCTTGAGAGCTGTCAGAGATGTGCCCCTGTATGGATACCTGGGGAAATCAATTTTGTCATGGTTTCTTCTTATTATCAAATCCTCACTATAAATTCAAGAATAATTTTGCATCACAGCATTATTGATGTTTAAAAAACATTAATTTTTTGGTTTTAATTATTTAAACATGATCCATGATTTTATGAGGGTGACATTAATTATATACTAAACTCATTGTCGATGAAAAAGGCATTCAAAAATGTTTCGGATTTTCATGTCTGGACATGATAATTTGTTAATCAACACTTTTATTTCTGAGATCATTGTTTTATCAATGGTGGTCACTGCAACTTTGATTTCGTCAGAAATACGTGTACCTAAACTGACCATCGATGAAGTTTTACTGAACTTTGTGTAGTGTCTTCATTACACTTGGTTACTCTACATGTATTTGAATTTCTTTTGTAAGTGCACTCTACTGCAAGCAATATACAATTTTTCCTTTATATCAGTTCTGATAATACTTGTAAGGTGGTACATTGCCTCTTATCATGTGTCTCCAAGTTGATCATTTTGTTTATTCTCATTGCCTGCGCTTGACAAAGTGCTGATATTGTAAGGAAAAAGTATGTGTTCCTCACTCCTGGGAATTAAAAAAATCGGTTTTTGGGAGTGCTAATCTAGAGTGTTTGGGAACGGTCTTGAGTTGTGAAGATTGTAGAGACAAAAGAAAGAGCTTCATGGCAGCCAAAACAAATTGAAATTAGGGAAAGAAAAGTGAAGAAACTTCAACTTGTCTGCACAGGCTACTGTAGTAACTTTGCTGATGGCAGTTATTGATATAGCTACCGATAAACTAAGCAACCTAGTTAACAACCTCAGCCAGCCTCTCCAGCTTGTACACTTTCAAAATCATTCAAGTTTCTATTTTATAGTACAATTTCAGCCTGTGATAAGCTCTCTCACAGCGAACAAAACCACATGTAGCTGGGAGCCCCCTGTTAGGTATATCCCTGTGATCGGGAGGTATTGTGGCTGAGTGTTTAGGGCACTGGACTTGACATCTGGAGGTCATGGTTCAAAGTCCTGCTCTGACCACTCAACTGAAGTTTAATACTAATACTTTGAGGAATGGTTGGCCTTTGGCCTCATTTAAAACTATCACCTCATGGAAATCTCAAGCTCATAATTAAATTAATTGTTGATTAATTTTTTTATATACAGATGATGATCTGGATGGTGAGTATCTTAGCCCAGGAAGTGACTCATCCAGACCTCAGACACACAAAGGACAGAATACAAACAACTTTGTGATGCCAGAGCACAAGGTAAGCTTTGATGTCAACAAAGAAATTCTCCATAACTGAACGTCTCATTTTACTGCTTTGATTGATTGATTTGTGATCAAGAAATAATTTGTGATTTAAACCTCAATTCTTAAATTGGAGATAAAATGTGTTAAAGAATAATTTTATAGTTCACTCAAGAAGTTAGATGCCATGAACTGTTTTTTTTTTTGGCCAAACTGTGTGACTCTTGGAAAGTTTGAGTGATAATATCAAATATTGATCAAAGTTCAATGGCAGTCTGTTGCAAAAATAACAAGAGGTCTTACTTGGAACAATAACTTGTTCCATTGAAATGCACTACTCCTGCCAAAATATTTATTTAGTAACCAATCTCCAGTTGAACAATGTTTGGATAAAAAGCAGCTAAATGGCAGGATTTTAAAATTCTTTTGTGTGTAGTTGAGTGGATAATTGATCTGTTCACCCAGTCCTTTACAAAACGCATCACTTTTCATTCCTTTTGAATTTTCATTTAAGTACAGTAATTCAGGTTTGGTAAGTTAGTTTTTGAGCAATCACTACCTACAATGTATTATATGCAACTGACTTCAAGATTACACTCAGAGTTAAATAGAGAGGTTGAACTTGTACATGTACAGTGTATACTAGGTTTGTATACTTGGTCTAGAAATATAAACTTCAAGATTATGTTCAAGATGGCTCTTGACATGCTTTAACACCCCACCAGTTGACAAGTTGGAAAGTTTTATTGAATCACAACCTTTTCAACCTTAATAGTATGTGCCAAATAAGAGAGCGTTTAACTTCCGGTCTAGGTCTGCTTCTCAAAAAGGGCCATGCTTGAGCATTGTAATCTATTATTTGTACTCACCTTGGGAAAAAGACTGAGACTTGCTTGAGCAAGGGAGCAAGTGCTAATCTCTATGCCTGTTTATTGTCAAAGCTTGCTTGGTTCATCATACAATGTAGTGTTACACAGTAGGTTTAATCTGTTGTGCATTGAACGTTTTCTGGTAGCAATGTACACGTATCGCTATAAATTTGAATTTGGAAATAACAATTGTGACTTCCAAGTCTGTAAGTTTCTGTGGATTTTGATCTGTTTTTTAAGCAAGGTACACAATGAAGTGCAAAGGTCATTACTCAGACAAACTTCTAGTGGAGAGTTTAGTGCAATGTTATTAACATTGCGCTAAACAGTTAGAGTGTTTTGTACTTGCCTTTTGGTCAGGGAAAACAATGATAGTAAACTTGAATTTGTCCAAGGTGATGAATACTGTGGTTTGGAAAGACCTATGTACACGTACACTCTACATAGCAGTCAGATAGGAATGAAGTAGGTGATTTTGAGTACTTTGATACACTTTTTTTTTACAGTCCAATACAGTGCGCATCAAGTTTGAGTTTAGAGGAGAGAAAAGGTAAGGATTGTATCAACGACAAGATTGATATTATGTTCTCTGTGTTATTTTCAAGTTTGTAGCAGCTTAGAACACTGTAGTCTGGGGTGCCTTGTTTATGAACAAGGTTCATGTTTGTCTGGCTTACAGCAGGCTTCAATAGTAAATTATTTTAACTGTAATTTCCTCAGAATTATCCCGATCTCCAGACCTGTCATTTTGTCTGAGCTGCTATTGAAAGTGAAGACAGCATATGGACAGGAACTCTCTATGAACTATGTCAGCAATGAGGTAAATTTAACTTCAGGTACTTTGTTCTTTGAGAATCATCAAAGTACAACCGGTTTGGTTAAGTTGGATGATTGTCTCAGTAGAATGCCAACTACAGTTGAACCGCACTATTTTGAACTCTCAAGGGAAGCGAAAAATAGTTCAAAATAGCCAATGGTAAATGACTGAAGGGTGAATTCAAGGGAAATAGTTTGGAGTTTGAAATAACAGGGAATTCGAAATAACCTACAGTAATTCAAATTCGTGGGGTCCAACTGTATGTATTAATTTTTGTTGAAGCAAGTTATGTCAGGTGAATATTGTATTGAGATCATTAATTTTTGTGTGGTTGAAACTTTTGTGTCATTTTGTCAGGGAAAAATCATTTTGGCTTATTTGGTTGAAAGGAATTTAGTTACTGCTAATCAACTGAGAGTGATTTCAAAATGTGTTCTTCTGGGAGTTGTAGAACAAAACATGTATCAACCAAGTTGACCCAAAATAGGGGTCATGTTGCAGCTCTCATAAGGTCTCGCATGAATGGCTTGAAACCCATTGAGAGGACAATAGAACAAACAACAGAAACAATGTTCTCTGGTCCCAAAACAATAACAGCTGCTGCAGTGATGACAAATAGAATTTCAAGCTTATGAGAGCTGCTACACTAGCAAAAAATAGTTGTGCTTCTTCTTCTTCTTCTTCTTCTTTTTTTTTTAATAGAGTAAATGAGGAAACTTTTCAACCAAATCAACCTTGGTTTCAAATCCCAATAGAAAATGGCATATTAATTTGTGACAATGTATGACAATAATTTATAAGTGTACAATAGTTGTTTCTACTGTAGCAGTTTGAAGATTTTACAGTTTAATAATTATATAATATTATTTTGTGTAGAGGTCATTTTCTTGATATCATTTTCACCAATGGTAACATAACAGAAGATTCCAAAGGAGTAAATAGTATAACAAATATACCACACTCAGTACTCAACCCTGAGCTATTCACCAGAATTTTCATTGTGGACTTGAGTTGTACTCTACAGTGGGTTTACTGTGGGAATGCTGGACTTTGTTATAGGTCTATATCAAGCTTAATTACGAGCTTAATTAATTAACTCAAGGAAACTGTCCAACCAAATCAACCTTCGTGTCAAATCCCAATAGAAAATGGCATTTTAATTTGTGACAATGCTCGACAATAATTTATAAGTGTAGTATTGTTGTAGAGGGATGTACTGTATAGTTTGAAATAGCATGGATGTTTTGGGTATGTGACATACAGTATTGGGTACTGAAAAAAGTCACTGATTGTGATTGTTATCGGAAGCATGGTGAAACATATCTCTGTCATTGACAGGGAACAAAGCGCTGTCTAGTAATTGATCATACAAAATGCAATTACTTGTCTATCCATTTCTGTTTCAGATTGCAAATGCAATTCCTCTTTTGACTCAGTCCGATCTTGACAAAGCTATTGAAATCTTGGATAGAAGCCAGCACCTAAACAGTCTTAGGATACTGTTGTCGCTGCCCAATGGAGTCACTGACAGTACCACACAGCAAAAAACTGGCACAGTGAACTCCTTGATGATGCCTCCAAGTAACCCAAAGGTTGGCTCTCTCTTTGGAAATGGGAGCAAGCCATTTTATGTAAGAAGAAGGTTTTGTAATGTACAAAACTATGTATAGTAATACCATCACTGAATCACGTCTAGTTTTGTCTGTGGATAGATCAGAATGGAGGAGTGCATTCACGCTAGTTGACAGTGAAAACCGCCTGTAAGAACCTAGTGGTTTACAAAACCATTTCAAAACCCAAAAATATAAGAACAAGTGGTTTCTTATAGGTGGGTTCACACTTAAATTATGAACTCTTGTTGTAGAGACAACACTACATATTATATAGATTCTGTCATCTGTTGTGTTAGGCTTATCATAATACATGCGTGAATAAATACTGTATATTGAGTGACCAAACTCCAATTTATTTATTTTTCTGGTAAGCAACAACTGTATCTCCTTCAGAGAAATTAAGACCCTAATAAGAATCAGCTTAGCCTAAATTGCCAGTATGGATCCCAAAATACAAGAAACTATTTTGCTAGACTTTTTTACTGTATCAGCATCCTGTTGCATTGTTGTCTAGAAGGGAGACATTGCTTTACAAATTAATTATACATTTCATGGAGGCATCATACATAAAATAAATAACTGTTGTGTGTGGTGGTCCCCCTCTGCCTGTTACAAACTCCATCATCACTTACCAGAAACTCATCTCATGGTGTAGCTGTTATACAGTTACATTGCAAGTTACTTCTTGAGTTTGGTCACTTGGTGCATTACAAAATGTCACTCAACTGAATTTTTTAACATGCTTACTGTTGTTGAATCTGCAGAAAAGAGGAAAGCCAACAAGATATGGCTTAGGAATAAGGTAGCATAATCTATTTTTACAGCATTGTATCAATTTACAGCTGCTCATGTGGATAGCACATTTTATCCTCAGGAGGTTAAGGTTCATTTTTTGTTGCCCAGGAACAGGGCTTAATAATTTTTATGACCAAGGTCAACTTAAAATAAAAATTTTGACTGAAGCTGCTCAGTTCTGTTTTTCTTCTTTTTTTGTCCCAACACAGAAAATTACAGGGTTAAACTAAGAGCAGGCTAGCGGCTAATTTTACAGTCTGAAAGAGAGCTCAACATTGGCTTGAATTTCACTACAAACAGAGACCTAGGGTAATTTTGAAGGGGCACAGGCCAGAAAGGCTGGTTGAGCTATTTAGTCAGGCTGTTTATTTACAACTAGTTTTTTTCTATAGAGTTCTTGGCTACATCCCCACGGTATGCTAAGTACTTAGAAGACTAACTCTTGTATGATTCAATGAATTGCGATAAGTTCCTGATTAATAAGAAATGAAGGCATCTTTCCAGGTCACAGTCAACTCCTGACGAAATTGCTTATATGGCTGTGGATCCGCCTAACACGCCCAGCCTGTCAAGATATAACTACATCCAATACATGTCGTCAAGCAGCATTAACACTTCAGGACGGAATTCTCCGCCTCCGGGATTTCACCATGAGCAGTTCTCAATGACTCCATTCCCAAGGTTTCATCGAGACGAGTTCCCTGCACAGCCTTTCCACATGGTCAGGGTAAGGTCTGATTGATGTGCAATCAAACTAGAGTTTCTCCTGACAGTAAGAATCCATTGCTAAGCAAAGTGGTTCACAAGGAGTGTTTAGAAAATCAGCTGGGGTCTATTGTCTTGTTTTGCATTTATTAACATTCTTCAAACTAACATGGAAAAAATGTAACAAGTGATGAGGACGTAATTTCTTATTCATGTATCAATCTTAAGTCAAACATGCACCTGGTAAGAACAAAGATCAGGGTTCTCATTAATTTCGGGAATAGAGGGCTAGTTTCATGAAATAGATAGCTAACGCCAATTTGAGTCCCAAAAGGGACAAGCCTCTAGGGAGGACTGGGGGCATGTTCTCCCAGACAACTTTGATATTTCCTAAAAAAAGTCAATTTTAAAAAGGTCAAACTGCTAAGAATATTAGGATTACCAAGTCATTTTTTCCAATTTTTATCCCACGATGCTAGCGCAACTGAAACCATAAACCACACCCTGACCCTATGCCTCTTCTCTAGCTACAGCCTTGACAGTCCTGAGACAAGGACAGTCAAGGTTCTGTCACATTCCAAAAAACCTAATAGTATGTTTTCCCTCTTTACAACGTACACATGTATTATTTCATGAAAAATAGGCAGCTAAGAAATCAAAGTAGTCGGTTTCTCAGCTGGTGTCCGGCACTTAATGAGAACCCTGAAGATAGTGATCAGTAAGGACAGATTGTGTTATATTCTCCTTTCTAGCATGAAGGATTTAAGTTGGCTTCTAAGGAGAGTTTGGTTGTTAACATCAAGGGTAAATTAAGTTAGTGATCAAAGTTCTGTTCTTTCCTTTACAGGGTGAGGGAGAATTTATCCCAGAAAGCCACGATCATGTGGTATGTACACCAGGCTTTTAGCCAGATGGGAACTTGAAGTACACTATTTTTTTCATTGACAGAAGACTAATAATTGTGCCTTTCCTCCTTAATATTTATATTTCCTGGTTAAACTGTCTGTGCCAAATTAAATGCACCTTGAGAGTCCTTGAAAGTCCTTGAATTCAAGGCCTTGGAAGTCTGCGAAAAGTACATTATGCCCTTGAAAATTTGAAAACAAAAGGAGCAAACTGCCAAAGAACTTGTCAAAAAAATATTCTCACCTGTGGAAGAACTAAAAAGGGCTTACTCTTGAACAAACCTGACAAGTCTCCTTTAAACTGGAGTATCCAATGTTGCATTCTTTAGACTAATGATAAATTTTTTTGTTAGTTGGTGGAACTCTTTGACCACTGATATTTTTTTGGTGGATGGAGTCCTTTAAAAATTGAAATTGTGACATAGACTCCCTGTGATAAGTCCTTGAACTGTTAGTCCAAAAAAAAGAGATTATGAACCCCGTGAGGCAGTATGCCCATGCAAGTAAATAAACATCTCTATCGACACACTTGATTCTTCACTGCATTGAAATGTCTAAATCTCAACCTTGAAAAGCACACACATGTACATGCAGATGTATACTTCGGTGTTGAATTTTCTCATGTAAGCAATTTGACCAGTTAAGCAATTCAACTGTTCAATTACTCTGCCAATCCACAAAACTGAACAATTGACCCATGATGACATAATTCTGGTTGAAAAACTTAATACTTAATTTAGTATTCTTTTTTAGGTAGTTCTGTTTTAATTATACCTACATAGATGCTGCCTTGTTCTTACTAGATTTTCTCAGACAGTGTAATGTTTTTAACTTCACAGGTGGTTCCCAGATTGCAGAGACAAATAAATATGTGGTATGACCCACTGTCACACAGTCAGGTGATGCAAACCATAGCAGTAGTATAATGTATATGAGCTGCCAAATTTTACATACAATGACAAATGCTTCCTTTGTTTGCCATTAAATTATTGATTTCCTTTCATTTTTGGCAAGTTTTGCCATTCAACCCATTCTATATCCAGTTTTTAGCTTAGAGGTTTACAAGTGCCAGCAATATCACTCTTTACCAGAGTTGTTTTTGTTTCCTTTTCACAAATTATTTCTGTAAATTACATTCTCACACACCACTGGGAACCATGCCAAGTCTCGAACCACACAGCCTGACCTTTATTAACATAAGAACATAATTGTCTTACAATGACACAAATAGTGGCTAGAGAATAATTTCACCTCAACTTAACACATTCTACAAGTACTTCACGGGTGGG
This sequence comes from Orbicella franksi, assembly GCF_964199315.1. Lineage (NCBI taxonomy): Eukaryota > Metazoa > Cnidaria > Anthozoa > Scleractinia > Merulinidae > Orbicella > Orbicella franksi. The sequence goes on along the minus strand of NC_138159.1, from coordinate 5,413,643 downwards.
TGGGTGGGTGGGGCATGTCAGGGAATGGCAGATAGCAAAACAAAAACTGAAACCTTATACAAGCCACATGACCTGAAACCCCCTCAGACACCTGTACCCAGACTCCCAGCCGTGTGTGAGAAAAACGTTTTCCACTTCTTTCGTTCCTCAGCCAACGGAAAACCACACGTATTTACACACAGCCTTTTTTGCAATTGTTTGTAGGGAAGGGAACTACGAATAATTTATGCTTGTATCACAGATTAACATTTTCTTCATCTTAAAGTTGTTATTGACTTAAGTGTGGTATGATTGGTAGAAAGTTTTAAGTGGTCTTTGTCAAAGACTTAACATATCATTGCAATGTCGTGATTGTTGTCTTTTTTTTCAGGTAAGAGTTGTCTCCGGTCCAAGCTCTGAGGGCTCATGGAGAGGATCGTCATTCTCCGTGGACAGGTATGTGTCTGTAATTTGTAGAAAATGTGGAGGAGATATGAGGATTTACCTTCTCAAAACCATTAATAATTCATCAAGTTTATTAAACAAAGGAAATCATGATCTTGGCAGTGTGTGGATATCTGATCTTAAATAGTATAGATTTTCATGATTTTATTTCTCTGTTTTCTCCTTAGTGTTAGTTTCAATTGAGAAGATATATTACATTTGGTAGTGTTAGACTGCGTTACCAAACACCTCAAATTTTCTCTTGAAAAAATACTCCGCTACACATCATGTTTTCAACTCTCTTCTCAATGTTTGGAAGTGTGATCAAACACGGTCTTACGTGTTTGATATGTTACTTAAGTGTCAATTTAAAAGCAAACTTTGCTGTCTCTGTACATCGTGCTCCTGGATAGGCCATTATTTTCCCAAAAATGTGAACAACAAGTAATTGCATGGGATTAGGCTTGCCAAATATATTTGGAAAAACTAATTCTTGTAAACATGTGATACATGTACATGTAAGTTAGCCTCAAATGGTTGGTCAAGTTTTGAGAATATGTTGAATGCGTGAAAATGATAGGATGACCTACATGTGTAGACACAGATTAAGTTTCAGGGATGAAACCACTGTAGACCAAGTGAAATAATTATTAATATATTTATATGTTTCTTTCAGTGGTGGAGAGATGCAGTCATTTCATGACTCAACGAGATCTGCATCGAACAGTTCACTGGTGCTGGCTAGTGGGATGTTTTCCTCAGGTTGGTGCTGTTCAGCAGGAATACTGATAAGTTTTAATATTTTGCTAATGTATTTTACATCAGTGACCCAAATAATGCTAACCAACTACATGTATATTGATGTTTGTGCATTCCCTTTCTGTGCTGCTTCATCGATAATTTATATACCGTACATGTACAGGTAGTTGTCAGTATGTACCGATTTATGAGGCATTGCATTTCAGTTCCTGGTTGTACATCAATTTCATGTTCAGAAAAGAAACAGATGCTTAGAAATTAAGGTAGCTGGGAGCATTTCTTTGGTCAATAGATGCATTTCTGGCAGATCACACAAGGTATTCCTCAGCCTTTTATATTGTTCTCTGGGCCTTGGATGTTTTCACAAATGACTCCAGATATCACGCATGAGTCAATAAGGTGTGAAAAGAAAAGGGTAAATTGTTATCAGAACGCATTAAATTGCTCGGTCGTGTTTTATAAAGCTCATCAGATACTCAAGAAAACAAAGAAACAAAATGAAGTCTTTAATATCTGCTCGTCTGATAAAGAATTTCTCATGCTGTCAGACGATCAAGCAAGTAGAAGCTACTTTCCCTGTTGATGCAAAGTTGGATAATTTGAAAGTCAAACTTAAAATGGTAATGTTTTTTTTCTCCATCCACAGAAGAGGATTTATTAGATTCAAAAGCTCATACATATCCCAGAAGAAGAAGTCACACAATAGGAAGTTCAAATGTTGACTACAATGATGGTATGAAAATGAAATATGTAGTTACATGGTCAAGACACCATCGCCTGTTTCAATTGTATTTTTTCCCATTGACTAAACCAGACTATTGGCTGGTTGAGGACAGAACCGCTAGATTAGAGTCTAGCCAGGGTTAATATGTTGTTGTTAATAATGGCACATGCAATAACAGGTATATTACCCTTACAGTGTGTCGTTCCACATGGGTGTGCAAAATGGGTCCTGGCAAACTATTAGAGTAAGATGAGATAGTGTTAGGGGTAACCTGTGATGGACTAGTATCCCTAAAGGGCTTCCAGGGGAGTGTCAATTTAACTCCAAGCCGTCTCACACTACTGAAACCAGAGTTAATTGCTGACCGTACTGAGCCATCAGGCTGGGAGGAAGGCACTCTGTCTGCAGTTTTCAATTATCCTTTACAAAAATTCAGTATTGTGGCAGATGTTCCACGCAACTTTGGCTCATGAAGTTGCACACAGCAATGTGCAAAGAAAGATGTGTAAACCTGGGGCTGGTGGATTTTGTAGTCCGCCTAGTGGATTCTATCTGTTGCTTGCCTGACAGGCAAGTGAAAATTCTTGTATGGTGTAAAATTGATTTTCTTTGCACGCAGTGTGGATGAACATCTATAAAATGCTGCCAACAGCCACTACAGTGCTGAAATAACTTATTCCTGATCTCAAGCAATAAAATCAGTCTCTTTTTTTCTCCAGGAAACCAGATGTACAATGGTACTCAGAATTCACGGAAGCCTATTCCTTTGTCCATGAGAATAGACCAGCAGATTAGTCCTGCTAGCAGCAGTAGCAGCAGTAGTGGCTTGCTGGCGGACATTGATATGGGAACGAGAAGACCAAGACGAGAGTCTGAACTTGAGGTTGCTGTTCAGAAGCTTAAAGACATGTCAACAACAGGAACCAAAGGTGATAGTGAATATCTTCTCTTTGTGTATCAAAATTTCTAGTTAAACAGGCTTCTGTTTACAGTATATAGACCAAGAGGAGTGAGGTCTATCTATTTTCACGTCCACCCCTTCCTCAGACAGTCAATAATCATTGTGTAGTCTCAGAAAATATCCATACCTTCCCCACGGAAGGGATTTTTTTCTAAGACCCCCCCCCCCCCCCCCTCCACCACCACTCTGGAAATTCCAATTAAGCTTCATACATTTCTTTGATTTTTTTGGTCTTGTGGAACCCCCCAAGCCCCCAGGGAACTCCAGTTCCTTTTGCAGGGGGAGTACTGCACATTTTTTTCAAAATAGTTAGATAGCCTTGTTCATCTCTAAACCTAACTGTGTCCTTGTAATGTTCAATAGTACTTGAAGTACCCAGAAATTGGACAAAAGGGAAACTCCTTGGAGCAGGAGCTTTTGGCCAGGTAAATTATATAAATCATGAATTTTGAGCTTTTTTGCAATAATGTTCAAAATCTACAATAATGCCACTTTAAAAATCGTTGTCAGAAAACTACACTTTAAGAGAAAAGACCGTAGTTATATTTTGCTGTTTTTTTTTCTCTAGGTATACATGTGTCATGATCACGACACAGGGAGTGAGTTAGCAGTCAAGCAAGTTGAAGTTGGGCTTCTCAACTCAGCAACACAGAAGGTTTGTGGTCAAACTCTGTTTTCTCTTTATACCACCAATACATTTTCAACTAGGTTGGTGATGAGGATTTAGAAAGTCGTGGGTTTGGTGATGGAACTGTGATAAGCCATCAAAATCTCAGAACTTGATGGAATGAAATGTTGTTCCATATTGTAAGGAGAGTTCGTATATTACATGTAAACAGGACATAGAGCGTTTGAAAGGCCCTTCCTCCCCTAGTGTTTTCTGTGATAGCTGTTACAAGATTGAAAATTCTCTGTCAATCATTCACCCGCTTTATTTATACAGCTTGTTTGGCCGTGCATAACTTAAAATTTGTATGACACTTTTAGATGAGGAAAAAATACTCATCCACGCACATGCGATGAGGTCAACTTTTAAAACAGTGAAATTTTGTAACCTTGTTAATCAAAACTTAACTAAAAAGATGATTTCCGTGCAGGTTATTGATCTTCTCAACTAACACATTGAGTGAAGAATTTCTGTGTTTGTAGGGGTTAACTTTGCATTTATTGTGTAGTGATATGTTTACTTGTTGTTTTGTAGGAAGTAAAAGCCCTTGAAGCAGAGATAGATCTTTTAAAGAATCTAAGACACGACAGAATAGTTCTTTACTATGGAACACAACAAACAGACCTTCACGTCTATATATTTATGGAATTCATGCCTGGGGTAAGATTTGTTTTGAAATTAATAGTTCTAAAGTGCTATTCAAATCTAAACCTCGTATAATGTGTTTCTAGCTTTCTGATTGGTTCACTGAATGTTGGTTGCAAGCCATTATACCTGTGTTTGACCGTATATGAAAAATGAGTTCGGCAAGTGTTGCTTAGGCCCGTCCACATTACGCCGGAGAAATTTGAAACCGCAGCTTTATTTCTACTGTTGGCCTACAGTCCACACTAATCCGTCACGAAAACGGAGCTTTTTAAAAACGCTCTACAAAGAAATGCCTGTGTGATTTCCCTCACCGAGTTTTCTTCAAGCACAAATCCTAAATGACTGGTGATTGTTGCGTTTTTTAATTTCTCCGTTGTAGTGGGGACGGGAAACATTTCATACGTTTTCCTAGTGAAAACGCCGTTTTCAAAATTCCTCCGGCGTAGTGTAAAGAAAGGTTCTGTCGGAAAAAATTGGTGAAAGCAGTAAATTGAGAAGCTTTCTGTCGCAAATACACAGGAAATAATAGGCAATGGCGAATGTCAATGATGCCGTCCCGAAACTTGACTTTACGTAGAGTATGATACGAAACATTTAATCAAAAGGGCTAAGCTTTTAGAAGTAAGTCAACAAAAGTAACTGCATAAAGCACAATATCGTTCAGTTAGGGACAATGATTTTCAGTACCAAATTAAGCTTTACACTCCAGCAAAATTTGTTACCTGACAACTGATTCAGGGCAACACAATCTGTAGTCTTGATGATGACAAGTAAATTCTCGCTTCATTTGACTTGAACCAGCTCTTCCCGTTAACTTGGTTTTGTTTGTCATATTTTTCCAAAATGAAGACAAGTTTGGAGGTTTTAATGCGAAGAATACTTGTTGACAAGCTTTATTCAACTCAAAACGTGAACAACGCGTGGCAAATTTTCCCGCCTTTTTTTGACCATCACTTCGTTTAAATCAAACTGAAATGTCTCCGTGATATACACATTCCATTCTCCGAGGTGATTATATAACAACTCGCCTTTGTTAGTTATCATATTCAACGTGGGCTTATGGTAAAATTATTAAATAACCCTAGAATGTATGAGTGTTTTCCCAAAGAATGAAATAATACTTCATGAGACCTAGCCTGAATCAGCAGTTTTCTTTCTTCATGCGCTCGCAACACACCTGAGGTTTGACTCGAAATATTTCATTATGATGACGTAACCCTACAGAGATCCGTTTGGCGTCTGTGAGTGTTTGCTTTTTGAAAGGGACGTTGGGGGTTTGGTGACTGCGGTAGTTTCCAGTCCTTTTGGATGGGTCTATTAGCGTTTTGTTTGACAGTATTCGTTGCTGAATGTTCTTTCTGATAGAGACTAACTCATGCTTTCTGCAGGCATCAGTTCACGATCATATCAAACAACACGGAGCTCTCAATGAGAGTTTGACAAGAAAATACACCAGGCAAATTCTGGAAGGGGTGTCTTTCCTGCATGCAGCACTCATTGTGCACAGAGATATCAAAGGTAAACTCTCTGAAGCTAAATAGCAGGCAAGAATTTTGTTAAAGAATGTGGCTGCCCAAAATTCCTCTTTTCCTCCCCTCACTTATTGGAGCTAGTAAAGAGCTTTATTCAAACCGCCAGCTCTCCCCCCCCACCTCCCCCCTCGCCCACTTTTAAGAAAGCATAAGTCCATCGTAACTTTGTTGCCCCAACCCCACCCTCTTTGAGCAAATCTTGATCGGCCACGAAACATTTCTATACGAACTGATATCGTTCTGTAATTGTTGCAATACATGCGTTTTCATGAAACTATATTCTACATGTAGTTGTGTGTAGCATACAATGATACCTGCGTGCATATAAGAAAATGTGTTACTTAGTTATTCTGTAACACTGATTGTTTTACACATTTGATTTCTTATCAAGGTGCAAACATCCTTAGAGACCTTCGAGGAAATGTGAAACTAGCAGACTTTGGAGCCTCCAAAAGATTACAGGTAATTAACAGCATTACGTATCAGAGTAAGAGCTAGAGTAATGATTTTCCTGCGGTTTCAACCTAAAATGGTTCCAGTGTGGCCATTCAAATGAAAGCTATTGGGCAGTACTTTCATGTGGTACTGTTTATTATGCTGTACAAGGTGGTTTTAACTTTGAAGTTTGTGGATGAAACACTAGTGGGTGACCATTCAAATGAAAGCTATTGAGCAGTACTTTCATGTGGTACTGTTTATTATGCTCTACAAGGTGGTTTTAACTTTGAAGTTTGTGGATGAAACACTAGTGGGTGACCATTCAGATGGAAGCTATTGTGCAGTACTTTAATGTGGTACTGTTTATTATGCTGTACAAAGTGGTTCTAACTTTTAAATCTGTGGATGAAACTCTAGTGTGTGACCATTCAAATAAAAGCTTTTGAAGAGGACAAGGCTATTTTTTAAAATTTATTTGTATTTGCAGACAATTCGCAGTAAAACAGGTTTTCGATCTGTTCACGGAACTCCATATTGGATGGCTCCAGAGGTGATAAACGGAGAAGGTTATGGTCGGAAGGCTGATATCTGGTGAGTCGTCATTGTCAAAGTTTATGATGCGCTGCGATTTTCTCTTTTTCATGTCATAACAAATTCAGATAGAACAGTCAGAAGAAAACAGGAACTAATCACAAAAACTCTTGATGGAAAACTAAATTCTTCACAGACAACTTATATGAAATGTAACCAGAACATTTAGGAGAATTTTCTTTCTGAAGTTGTTTGTCTGCCATTCGCAGGAGCCTTGGCTGTACCGTGGTAGAGATGTTGACAACCAAACCCCCATGGTCGGAATTCGAGCCAATGGCAGCCTTGTTTAAGATCGCAACGCAACCCACAGAGCCTTCATTACCGCACGACCTATCAGAGGATGCCAGAGAGTTCATTCAGTCCACTCTTACAAAGTGAGTACTATCACTTCGAATAGCTGGTGTGAAAGGGGAGGGGAAAATTTTATTGGCCAGTTTTTTGGTAAGGAAGGGGACAGGAGGGCTTTTTGAACAGGAGCTTTTTCAAAGAAAAAAACACGTCCACGGGACAAGACTTGCTTGAGTCTAGAGGTTTTGCAAGGTGTGTGTATGTGTCTTATTCTGATGACGCTAGGATAATGTGAAATCTTTACAAGAGCTCATGCTGTTTGAAGGGGCATTGAAGCAACTCAGTCACGGTTTTTTGGCCACGTACAAAATTACCTTTTAAGCGAAGGAAACCTGAAAATAGTAGTTTACTAAGAAAGAAAACAGCAAAGTGATAATAATAAACCATAATGGAACAAGGATAGTTAAGGATGGAGAAGATTAACACGGATTACAGAACTACGAACTTGAGAATATTAGGCTAACTTTTTCAAGATGCACAAACTGTGACGTAGCTACTTTAAGAATCAACAACAGATCGGTCACATTTATGATGCACCCACGCTGAGAACGCGTTCATTTTGTGCGCACATTATTTTAAGTGCACCTCGTATCGTCACGGAATCAGTCAGAGTATGATATAAAGGCCTCTAAAGATAGCCAGCGTTAGCAGCGATGACAGGGAGTGGAAGAATTTGTAGGGAGGAGCGCAGACAGAGGCAGAAGTCGCAACAGTTGAGTAGGGAAGCAGTGATAGTAGAAGAAACAGTGGCAGTAACAGTGGTCCTGTTCTTGGAAGTGACCACAGTAGTGGTAGCTGTACTGAGTGGTAGATACGCTAGTAGTATTAGAAGCAGTGAAGTATTACGTCGTAACAGAACCAGCAGTTGTACGAGCGAAATACGGAGGTAGAGGCTTTTGGAGAAGCAGGTGAAGTAATACTAGACGCAGCGAAGTTAGGTTTATTTAGTGTTGAAAACAGCAGGTCATGGTAGTGGCCGAAACAGGAACTGGAGGCAGTAGCAAAATGGAGAAGTGCAAAAATCAACAGTAGCGGTAGTGAAGGGGGAACGAGGAAGCAGTTGTGGCAGTGGTAGTGACATCACTGGTAGCAGCAGTAGTAGGGGCAGGACCAGTAGGCAGTGGCAGCGGCAGTAGTGGAAACGGGAGGCAGAAGCAGTAGAAGTAGTGGTAGAAGCCTCCAGAACGTTACAAGCAGTATCGTAGTTACAAGTAGTTGTGCGGGTTTTGCAGTCTTAGTTTTATCCGCAGTGGCTTAGTTATGTTGTTTGCTGGTTTGGTAGGGACTCCACGCAGCGGCCATCCGCAGATAATTTGCTTAACTTCAGCTTCGTTGTAAATTCCGCCGTGACAACGTGCCTATGACGAAATCCGGCAACGAAGGAAGGTAATTGTGGGAAATGTTTCTACATGGGCACCAAGTCGAATGGTCGACTTCATCGCTTCGTTGCATCCTTTTGGACAACTACCAAAGGCAAATCGTAAAGACACCGAGAGGCAAACGTGTTAGAACAATGATGCAGCAATTTCTCACTGAAATTTTCAAAGACTGATTAGAGAAACGTCACGGAGATCAAGACGTCAGCTCGTAGAATTTACAGTCATTATGGCGGAGAAATATGGGATGACTTAAGGTGAACTGTCATCTGACATTTTAATTTAGGAGAGTTGATTCTCTGATGGATAATTAATATACGACGTCGTGTTGTAATAATTAGAAATTTTTACTGATCATAGATATTTTAGTGGAGAGTTTACTAAACGTTGAAATGCAATAAATGAAGAACTCTCGCTCGTGAGAAATGATTCAACTAATTTTACTCTTTAGCGTAAAAGGCGAATTTTCCAGCCAAGATTCGTATGGTTTTATTCCCCATACGACAAAATAATTATATACCTGGCCAAGGGACGCTAAGAAGAAGTTTAGAAGTTATTGTACTTGTGATGTTTATAGAAATTATATTCTTCAAAGTCCAGCCCGACGTTTTACTGAAAATCTATCGAAAATTTACCGAAAATTGATCTAGCACACTCGTGAAATGTTCGTTGTGAAAGTCAAAATTTCATTGGCTTCGAGTTCTAATTGGTTAATTGCACTTTTGGGGAAGTTGCTCGGGTACTTTGGATCAGTTTTATGATAGATATTATAGAACTGCATGCTATTTTGCGCTGGACTCTTGAACTCTGCCCGTGTTAAAACAGGGAAATTCCATACCTAGAAAATTGAAGTAAGTAGGAAAATGGCATGAGTTTTTTTCCACACTGCAACAGGCTAGGTTTCTAGTTGATAAGTGGAATCTGCCTCTAGTTGGGCCTATGATCATTTGAGCGTGTGATTTAATCGTGTGTATTATTGTTTTGAAGAAAAATTTTGAAAATGCATGTAAATGAGCGTAAAAAAATTGCGTTTTTATGAAATGTAAATAATTGAGCTTGTCAAGCAGAGCATTTCCGTTGTTAAAATATTTTCTTTTTTACGTGCGATTTTATATTAAAACTCGCTTCAATGAATCACATGCCATAAAAAAGTGTATAAAGTTGTACAATATTGATGTAGATAAAGTTGAGGGTGTAGATAGGTACATTGTAAAGAAATAAATTTGATGGTGTTATATTTCTCAAGCTATGATAAACCCAAGGACGAAGTGTAGAATGTAAAGACAACCTTCTTGGTCCGAATTTCACTGCTGTTTGCTCCGCCTGGGTTAAATTAACGGCTTGGGTTTTTAAAATGCTCTACAAGGTGACTTCAACTTTTACCTCTTTAGTGCTGTTCAATTTTTTTTTCCCATATAGGACTTTTAGAAAATGTTGTGTAGGCTCCCGTACGAGGTCACGGATTACACTAACTGTTAGTACTTGGGAAGAATATTTCTCGTCAAACGGTCTTGTACAGTATTATTAGCTAGCAAAACCAGATAAAATGACTGCTCATTATAATTAGCTTTCATTTGAATGGTCACTAGGGTTTCGTTAGCAGACTTTAAAGTTAGAACCACCTTGCACTGCATTGTAAACAGTACCACGGAATGTATTGCTCAATAGCTTTTATTTGAATGCTTACACTCTAGGGTTTCATACACACACTTTAACGTTAGAACCACCTTACAGCATAATAAACCGTACCACATGGAAGTATTGCTCAATAGTTTTCATTTGAATTGTCACACGCTACTAGAGTTTCATCCACAGGTGGCTTAAGAGTTGAGGTTTTCACTGCTGAACTGGAAACTGAAATGTCACCTTTTAGAAGGCCGGTAATTTTCTCAAATCGTAAGCTGTACTAAAATTAAACTACTAGTTTTGTTTCGTTTTGAAGTCTTATGTGCTATCATATGACTGCTTTCAAGAAATCATTCTGTCCAACCTTGTTTTTGGGTAAATAGCTTGAGATGGTGAAAAAATATTCTTAGTTTAAAGAGAAAACAAGAAATAAACTATTGAAATCAAGTTACCGTCTATTCAATTTGACTTGAATATACATGGTGATATCAATTCTACAGTTAGAGGCTTTGGGCCCGGGTAAAACGCCGCACTTCACATGAGCCGAACCTAATTCAACCAATTAGGTTCATGTAAAGTTCGGCGTCTGACCCAGTTAAGTTCGACTGATTTTATTTGGAGCGGCTGAGGCGTTCTTCGCGCCTGGCCAGCCGTGAATAACGCCTGAAGATCGTCTTTGGGTCAAACGGCGATCTTCACATGAGTCGAACCAAACGCATAACCAAAGGGTTAAAGGCGCCATTTTGACGTTACCTTGAAAAACCACTGAATAAGACCGCTTTTGTTATTTATTTGGTGTAGCAGATCGGTTCGACTGAATTAAGTTCGACGTTTGACTCAAACAGGCGTTCTTTTAATTATTTGAGTCGACCCAAACTGTCATTGGGTTCGGCTCATGTACGCCGTTTGACCCGGGCCTAAGTTGTCAGTAAGGTTCAAAACCATACACGCTTTCCATACTAAGGCGCGGTGGCCTGATGGTTAGTGCGCTCGTCCCCGGATCATGTGGTCCGGGTTCCAGTCCTTGTCGGGGACACTTTGTTGTATTCTTGGGCAAGACACTTGACTCTTCCAGTGCCTCTCTCCACCCAGGAGTACAAATGGGTACCGGCGGTTAACCCTGCGATGGACTAGCATCCCATCCAGGGGGGAGTAGAAATATTCCCAGTCGCTTCATGCTGCTGAAATCGGGATAAGCTTCGGCCTGATGAGCTACTTCATGGCTCGTATGCAGCCTTACCTACCTTTACCTGTCCACACTAGTCTGGATAAATTTGAAAACGCATTTCGGTTTCATCCGGTTTGCGTTCACCGAGAACAGAGGCTGTTACAACGTGAACGAAAGGCCCAAAAATAGAGGAGAAAAAGTTCGTCGTCAAATTTACCCCGGTAAGTATGGACAGGGCGTGGTAATAGATCGCGGCTGCTGTTTCCGAGAGGAGTTTTCAAGCGACCTTGCTCTCCAAGCATGGGTGCACGATGTTCTATTGCTGGTTCATAAATTGTGGGTCGTGGAGCGGGGGAAGGGGAGATTTCGACCTGGTTGTTGAGTTGTAGACAATTTTTTTTACTCATTTTAGCTTACCGTGCTTCCCTTCAGTCGCCGTCCGAGGCGAGAGGCGTAAACTTGAGTGTTCAAACTCGATACTCCAGGCCAGACAGCGCCACATACCGCGGTGAGATTCAGTTGGCACTAAGTAACTGGATTTGATCAAATAGAGATATCAACTTCTTTCCCACACCGCCCCGCACATTTGCCCCGGTAGCCGCACTGGAATTTGACGTCAGCCGGCTGTTGGGCCATTTGAAACCAAAGGAAAAGCGTAGAGGAGAATTAGCCTCGAGGTCATATGGTCAAGCAACACCGTTTTTTGTAACGTGGCAGGGAAAAGAAAGGCTTTCAATAGAATTGTGCTGTGTTTGATGGTAACTAAAAAGTTGTGGTTATCAAAATGTAATCATTTGGATATTTTGATGGTATATATAAAAACAAAACTTTAGTTACTTGGGACGCAGCTGCGTGGGGAAGGACACACGTAAATTTTGGATTGGTGTGTACCGCGAAGGGTCTTCTCGACTCCATCTATGGATCACACTGGGAACAAAATGCCAACACGGGCAAAAATGATACCCTATTTAAGGATCAGGAACCTTAAAAACCAATACCCTATCTCGTGGCACATACCTATATAGCCAATATATGGGAGTAATCCCCCGGCCGGGGCGAATGTTTTTTTTTTCTATCACTCATTTTTGCCATGTTTTCTGTTGTTGCTTCATAAGTAGTTGTCCTTATGCCTTTCACCAAAATAATGACAACCGCATTCCCAGGGTCTCTCATTTTCCCACCACCCTATCTCACTCCGGGAGGGTGGGAAGATAAGAAACCCTGGAAACGAGGTTAAAAAATTCATAGCTTAATTTATATTTTGTTACAAGAAACGTTTGTTTCTTTCGTAGAGGCATTTGATAGCCCCGTATGACCTTTAGGTGAGGCATTTGAACGCAATTTTAGACCGGGGATTGGCAATTTGACTGCCCGGGGGGTTTCCCCGGGAGTGGATGTTGAACTTTCGTATAGCTTACTGGAAAATAAATTCTCAGAGGTTGATAGGTTTCCACAACAAGCACGGGACAATCGTTAATAATATTCTATGAGATAAAATATATACGCCTTTGCACCACACGCGGGGGAGGGTCTTGCTGAAAGAATATCGGCTTTAGATTTCTGCAATAAGCAGGTATCGAGCGCAACTCCAAGATTTGTCCAAAATAGACCAAAGGCCGATATTCTCCTCGTAGCGTTTTGAGCAAGCTTGATGAACAAGACATGATCTTATGATTGAAGAAAAGTGTTGCCTGTCCAATATTTTTGGAAACATTCTTTGCATTGCGAAGTTTCAGCTCAGATGTAGTGCCTTTTGGGTCGCCATTGTAAATGCAAAAAAACAGCCATCTCTTGGAGTCCCCTAAATAAATCAATCAAGTTAAAATAAGAAGTAAATGAAAGTATAAAATAGATTTCATCTTTTTGTCAACGAATCTGCTATAAAATATCAGTGTCAGATGTATGGCATCTTTATTCACCGGCACGTGTCAAGCGAATTTAAATTACGCTTTGGGGGGTGGGGCGGGGGAGAATTAGAGGGCTTTCACTTGAGATTGCGATATTAACTTCGCTAGATTGTAGGACAGTGACGGGACCTTGACGTCAATTGGAGAGCCAATTAGAAAATTTAACTATTATTAAAACTGACTTGTGCCTGAAGGCACATTGAGCAATGTGATTGTGCTTTCGAGATTCGAAAGGGAAGCGAGAAAAAATTCAGGTTTTACAACAGCCGGTTGACTGAAAATTGCAGAACTGATCGTTGAATTCCCGTTATAAGTCAATGTTTTTTTACTTGGATACATCAGTGTGATGGAACGCAAAGAATATGAAACTACCGAGTCGTGGAATAAAAACAGACGATCGTATATATACAGTGCTTTGAAATACATACCACAAGAAAAGGTAAGAATTACTGTTCGCAACGAATATCGACACCAAATAACCAGTTTTCAAAACAATTCAAGCCGCAAAACCAGTCATGTTCTATAGTGAAGTTGGAATGCGTTAATTCCCCACTAAAACGTAAAATGTGTGTCCGGTGCACGTGGAGTTCAAACATGTGGCAATTTAAGTATTGCCTTAGGGTACATACACTCCTCGTTTAGAAGAGTCAGTATTTAACCCATTTCTATACAGAATTTCACGAATGGGGTTAATGAACTCTTCGAAGGCAACACAAGTTTTAACCAAATTCGATAAACCAAAGTTTTCCGGTTTCCGAACAGTGAGTGTTTCAGTTTCTGAATCATAGACATTTGAAGTTTTATTTTGACGGCATTCAAGGTGTCAGTCTTAAATGTCGCAATTTTGAGCAGCTTTGCAACGGAAATTTGCATTGCTTCGGTTTTAAAAACAGACCTCAGTTCTCTTTTTTTTCCATGCATGACCTCTCTTACGAGTTTCAAGTCCTGAGACATCAATTCAAACCTCTCGAACTTCTCTTTCGAATTCCACCTCTACAGGCGCGAATCATAATTTTAGTTCTGTATCAACTGGAAGTGTGTTAAGGTAAAATTTACCGCCCGAGCGAGTTTGTAATGCTGACGTTTTGAGCGTCCGTCCTCTGTCTGACATTTGAAGAAGGTTTCCAAATCGTCCGACGAAAGAAATTTTAATTCCATCAGTAAAATTAACTTTCTTACGCAGGCGTATATTTCTTTCTAAATATTTGTTTTATTCCTCTGTGAAGAGATTTAAAAGTAAGACTCTTTTCTGTTTGTTTAATTAATTCGTCGCTTCAAATTCAATTCCCTTCGTCTGGTCCCTGAACTGGGTCAATTGCCCTGGGGTGACCCCTGGGGGAACTCGTGGTTGAGCAAGCAATTTTTCCCAGGTATCCGCTCGGGTTTATTAGTAAACAAATCGTCCATGTTAGGCAATCTCCTTGCGAGTGATTCGGAAATCTTGTCCTCCTTTTTCACGGCTTTGCGTTTCGAATGAAAATCGACCAACGGACGAGTTCTCCAGTATTGCGAAAGCGAGCTGTTCAATTCACTGGATTGTTTGTTTTGACTAAAGGGCTCTTTGCATATGGATGTGGCCATTGGTCAAAAGTGACCCGCATCGAAGCGAGGGAATTCTTGTCAATATAAAGCCGCGATTTCTTCAGACATTCGTATTTACTTTTGCTGCGAACGCTTTACAACTTAGCCAAGATATGGACCTGGTCATTTCCAATGTTGTTCTGGGAGATCTCTTGGAATGAATGCGGCTCGACTTGAATTGCTTCGCGAATATGGAGGAACGATCGCCATCCGATCGTGACGGCGAACTCGGCGAGGACCAACCGCATCATGCTTCTGTGTGCAAGAAGGTGGGGATTTTTTTCTATGGCAATCGAGGCAGGGATGTGGGAATTTAACTTTATGCTTTAAATAATTTATTGGTCTGATAGCTCGATCGAGGGAAATTTCTACAATTGGCGCGGTGCTGTGTGAAGCACAAACCTGTCTTTTTCATGTTCTCGACTTCGATTCCGGCAGACTCTAAAAATACGCTGCAGAGACGTTATAAAGTCATACCAGAAGAAGGCACGTTAAGTGGCATTTCGTAGTTATTCACGTGTTGTTACCTTGAAAAATGCTTGTGTTTAAAACCTCACTAAATTCTCTTTACATATGAAGAACGGCGAGAGATTTTTTTGGCGGCTCTAAATTTCGAATGCAGCCTTTTGTGAATATTTCGGTTTCCAAGACCATGCATAATCAAATCTTCTATCGTCCTTCAAGAAAAAAAAGCTCTCTTTTGATACTCCATTCTTTGTCCGCAACGCCCGTTCATATCTTACTCAGTTTGTATATTTCCAATTTTTTAAAGATAATTTTTGGATCGTTTGGAAAGGTATGCTTCGATGACCGTATTGAGCAATACATACGGCTGTTTGAAATTGACATGACAGCCTTTTTCACGTTTTCAGCCATCGTTCCTGCAATTGTCTCAATTTTATTTCACTAGAAGTGTTTTATAAATTCATGGAGGACGTCATTAGAATTTTAATCCTTTTCAATTTCCTTCTGACTTTGTAGAAACGTATATAAATACCTTTTGCGTTGCGATACATGTTTTAAAGTGTCGAAGTCGCGCGTACATGCGTATTAAATACTTTGCATATGCGATCCATGTCAGAGGATAAAAGATATTGTTTTGGTTTCGCCAGCTCTCAGCTGTGTGCTTGTTAGGTTAAATCATTATCGTGAATCAAGAACAGCATGATTCAGCTTACAGCAATTCAAACAAACTTTCGCGGAGAAGAAAGGAAAGGATACGACTCATGATCCTTTTCGTTTTCACACATTCGAGAATGGATGATCATTGTTCGTGTTCGATACTTGGCATTCCAATAAACCCGTATTGCAGTGGGTTACAATATATCTTGAGAGTGAATTGGAGTGTTTCAAAATGTTACCAACGCACCGCAAATGTGCCCTTACCATATCAGATCAGAAGGAAAATAAACCACAGATGCAGTCACTTAATTTAAGGATTAAAGTGTCTTTAGTGTGACTTTTTGCAAATCGAATAATCCTTTGTTCTTTGTTGTGGTTGTTTATGAGTTAATTTTATTATGTCATGGTAACTGAGCATTTAACAACCCTATTATAAAAAAGCGAATCTAATCCTTTATTCTCAATGTTTGGGTTAACTGAGGTCCCATGATGTTATTAAATGGTTCAAGTGATCCTGTCCATGAGTCATATGTCAGGCATGTGCCATGCATCAATGAATCAATGGCCCACCATTTACTCTGAATACTGCTCTAGTTGGCCTGAGTAGAACTTCTCTTAATTAACACTTTTTTGTCGCAAATGGGACTCAGGTTAGCTTCAGTACTACCCTTGTCAGCCTGAATACTAGGTCAACCTGAATAACCTGAATGCTCGTGTTAGCTTGTTTAAGGTTAGCTCCATAACTAATTTGACCCATAAGTACTTTGGACTCGGGTTGACTGTCTGTAAAGGCACAGCTCGGCTGGCTCTGAATCTTAGATTGACAAGGCGTTGTAACAGGTCACGTCTCTACAAAGAAGCAATCAAATGAGTTTGGGAGGCAGTAGGGGGGGGGGGGGGGAGAGGAGGGGGAGGAGGAGTGGAAGGCTTGTTTTCTGCAGGGGGAAGGCTCATTTATCAGAATTTGACAATACTACCTTTCTAGAATTATTGTAGAAAATTGATATACATTTCTAAATAAACATTTAGAAATGAATATCGAAAAATTGCAGAATTTAAGTGTTTGATAGATTTCCAGGAGTATATGTAAATATAGCAAGCTGTGAATTGTGAAAGTACAGTAAACAGGTGATGCTGCTTGTGACAACAGCTGTTCATACTGGTTCAAATGAAAACATATTCTATGTTTCTATTGAGTTTTAGTAGAATTCTATCAGGATACTTGTGTAAATGTTGTAGTCTGATTGGCTGAGCTATTTTAGCACTTTTAGCCATTAGTCTGGAGTTCCCACTAGTTGTGGGTCCTTGGCACCCACAGTTCCAAAGAGCTGGGGTTTCCTTTTGTTTTTCAGGGTTCCTTTGCCTATTACTAAAATTTTTGGGATTGCATCCCAAGGATGCACTTTGCTTAAAAACTCTGCGTCCTTTTCATTTTTTGTGCGTATGAGACTCACACCTTTGCATTAATGGGAACTCTGAATTTGTATAACTCTACCAGCATTCTGTCACAATTCAATCTGCACAAGATTCTCCTAAAGCCATTCAAAGGCCAGGTCACTGAGCAAACAAGTGTAAAATTGTCTATTCTACCAAAACAGTTAGATCTTGAGCTCCAGATTTCACTGAGGTGATAGTTGATAATAACTACTTCCTCTATAGAGAAAATGTATTCTACTTCTAAATTAGTGTATACATGTACTGTAACTTATGCAGAATTCAGTGAAATCTCTTGTTTATAAATTGAAATTATGGAGACAAGGATTTTGGCTTGCATATTCTGACAGGGTACTTTCCATCATACAGTTGAACCTCTCCACGACAGCCACCTTGGGGACGGAGGAAAGTGGCTGTTGTAGAGAGGTGGCCGTTAGTGGAGGTTTGACTGTAAATTATTAGATTATCAGCTCGACATGAGGCTCAACATGAGGTGACAGTTGTAATACTGTTCCTATGGTATCCTTTTTAAAACAATATGACTTAATGTACTCACCATGCCTCTCTGTACATGGCAAGATCTATTAACTGGGTGCTGAAAAATTTATTGCTAATAGTAACCCATGTGGTGCACTGTTCAGTAGCATCTGTAGCTTCCAGTCTAGGAGGGAATAGAAATACTACAGACATTAATTATCACAGAATAGGCCCTTTGCACGATCCGGTCACATGGTACAAAATCACACGTGCTGGTGAGCAAGCTGCACAGTGGGACTTCCAAAACAATGCAACTCGTACCAGTCCACCTGGACCTGCCTTTGTTTTGGAAGTCCCACTTGCTCACCAGCATGTGTGATTTTGTACCATGTGACTGGATCATGCAAAGGACCTATTAATGTTGTAGAAACTGGGATAAGTTCTTGCAAGATGAGACATTTTGGGCCAACATGGGCTTTGACCTTTTACCTTTAATGACACAGTTGAACCACCTGTAAGTGACCTCCCAAAATGTCAAGCTTAGGTGGTCGCTTAAGGGAGGTAGTCACTTACAAGAGCTTAGTCCATATAATTTTGGGTCAAAATTTTGCCTCATTAGCATATGGTAACTGAAGAGACTTACTCCATGTTTTAAATGTTTTATTTGTGTGTAAAGTCAATTTCGTGAAAAAAATGGTACTTCCCATTGGAGAAAGGTTTGTCTGTTGTACCAGCCAGGAATGTGATAATGTTACAACACCTTATTATCCAATTTCTGCTCTATTATCTGTCAAGTGGTGGCTTACAGGAGGCTAAAAACAAATGAAAATTTCTAACTTTCAGTTCTAAAAGTGGTCGTGGTTGCTTACACTGTACGAGAGGTGGTCGCTTACAAGAGGTTTCAAATATAGTGATCTGACTTAGACACTTTTGGTATTTTGGAGAGGAGAGGTGGTTGCAACTGGAGGTTCGACTGTATTTGTGTTAACTTTCTTTTTTTCTCTCAGATGGAGAAACTTATTTATCAAATGCAAGATGAAAAATCTGGAGTGCCTATTCGAACAGTAAAGAGTTTTATGTCCAAGATTCCTAGTGTCTTCACAGGTGAGGAAAATGTAGTTGAATTGTGCCCACCTATAAAATTTATATAAAAATTTTACTTTCACACTCTGAGAAGTAAATGGGCTCTTTCTATAGATGGACCCTGGCCTTAAATGTTGGTGCTCCCTGAAAGGATCCTTCTCATATTAGATCTCAAGCCTTCCCATTTTTTGACCCTTCCTTATATGGGCCAATCCTATCAAGGGCCCAAAAATGGACCCTTTCCTTTATTGAATCTCATTGATAGATGAAATGCTATTTTTTTCATATTCAGGTAGTGAGCTTGTGGACTGGGTCATGAGCAATCTTTCTATTGAAGACAGAGGTGAGAGGATTTTGTCATTACTTACAAAACTGAGTTGTAGTATTTCTGTCAGAGTGGGCCATTTTGGAATTTAAATAAAAAGAACAAGATGTTCTCTAGAGCAAAATGTGAGAGGTATTACATTTATATATTATCAGAAATTTGCTTGTTATTAATTAAAAGGTTATAACCTGAGTATCAAAACTGTTTACCTTGTTTCATTTGCCAGTTCTCGAAACATAAACACTCAACATAAATGATCACCTTGAGTTACTTTAAAACAGCAATTTTGGGTATTACAGTCAGCTTTTCTGTAGCTGAACCACTGCAAGGGAAACACTGCTGTAACCTGGACTTTCTTGTCTTGCTTATCCCTTCTGTGTAATTACTGAACTTTCTTTATGATATACACCTCACTAAAATTTCCAATTGGAGCTGCCCACAAGCTTAACCACCGTAGAGAAAGTTGACTGTAAATGTTTTTTTCAGATTTCCAATAGAAGGGTAATTGAAGTAACACTATGTGAAGTCTCAGTCTTAAGCCTCTATAAATTGATCTGATCACCCTGTGTTGTGTTGTACCTCTGTTGCTAAACTTATGACACAAATTCCTGACTCTTCCTGTGATTGAAAGTTGGACACTTGAGGTCAGCACACATGAGGGGACTAGTAAACATAATGTTGAACCTGATGTATATGGGCCCTTGATGGACCTTTTTACAAATGTTGCCCCTTCCCAATTCTCCATTAAAACAAAAAATAAGTCTCATTGTTCAATTAATCTTGCCAAATTTAGTAAATATGCAAAGTTTCATTGAGAATCTGTTACAAACTCATGAAAATATGGGACCCAAACTTGCCATTTTTTTATGCAGAAATGTACGCCAAGGGGCAGCACTTGCTTAGCATCCTTAAAGTGGTCCATTTTCTTGCATGCATTGATTCTGGAAAAATGGTAAATACCCTCAGGGAATGACAAGCAAACTTCTGTTTATTTTATTTTTATCCAGGTGCGGCAGTTCACTTGGCCTCTCTGCTTGCAGCTTATGGTTACATCTTCTCCATTACCGATCACCATTTGATGGTCAAAGATGATGCTTCATATTACAGATTCCAGGTGTGTCTCACCTTACGTCTTTCAGGAAACATTCGCCAAGGGTATATCTTACCCCTGACTGTACTGCTTGAATGTCAGTTGACAGTCTTGACTAGATGTGATCCACAATGCTCATTGTTTTCAAGAATCATGTTTTGAGTCTCAAGATACTTGAAGAATTTTTCCAGAATCTTGATTAAGGATTTTGAAGTTTTGACCCTGGCTTTTTATAATGTTAAATACAACATAACAATAACTTTGAAAAAGACTGATGTTCAGCGGACAATTATACAATAATAGGCCTTGGTTGTTTTAGACTGGGTAAATAAGCAACAGCTTTTTTACTGGTTAACTACGTGCATGTTCTGCCAGCAGCTGCGCAGGACAAACTAAAACATTTCAATGTATATTTTTGACGCTCTCAACTTGATACTCATACATGTACATTTGGCTGTTGTGTTTGTTGAAACTCTGCCACTCAAAGCTGTCAAGCTTTGAGGAGCAAGTTGAGTTGTTCAAGTCATGAAAGTTTCAAATACCTAGGGCTGGCATGGATAATACTCAAATCATCTCCCCTGTCAGGGCTTGAACCCACATGGCTCCATTCCGACCATTAGGTCACTGTGCTCCCATGGTTTCTGCCTGTATTGTGTGTGTATTTTAATACAATCCTTGGTTATTTATTATTGGCATTATTTCTTTCAGACACCATTTTTTTGGTTATCAAATAATTGGGAACCTGAGAATGTAGATTATGGTAGGTTGACTGCATAATTAATGTTAATTGACATTTCCAACATTTTTATCTTGGTCACTAGTAATTTTTGGATGCAGGCGGTGTACAATGTGTAGTCCCATGTAAATTATTGGCTCTGAGAAAACTGTTAGTGGAGCAAATCAACTACTTTGACTTAGTTCTCTTTATTTATTTATTTATTTTTTATTATTTATTTATTTAACTTTGCCGAAATAAAATACCTATATACATCAAAATTTATTAGGCAGGAAGACCACTAAAGCCTTGCCAATTACAATGGATCCCTCTTTAATAAGACTTAAACTAAAACTACATGTACTCATATAAAAACAAGAAGAATCAAAAGGAAACAAAACAAAAGTTCAAATTGCTAGAAACAGTTCAATGGCGGGCACAGAAGAGTCCTTGCTATGTTGCTCCTTGGACAGATTGTTCTTCAGGTTCTTATGTCATCACCATCGTACAGATCTAGGGCCCTATTGTAACATTGAAGTAGTAAACATGTAAATGAGGCTAGAGAGATGTGACTTGTGTGTAACTCAGTGGGCAGAACATTCCATGTACAGCACGTGCGTATGAAAAATGAGTGTTGATTAAGGCATAGGGCTTGCAGCGTTAGTGCTACCCCTCCCCAAGTCGACACCTACACTGTATTCTGGACTCAGTGGTATTGGCAAAAAAGCATTAGACTGTTGGGACGCTAGCCTAGTATAACTCACAAAACAATGTCCCACAGTTATGGTCATGTGGCAAAATCGCCACCTTCTGGCATATTTTGATAGGGCTTCTCTTTACCCTGGAATTTACCAGTATCTCTGACAGATGCATGTATGCAGAAGTTGAATAGAGCCATTCTGTTAATAAAAAGGTGTCTTTTCCAAGAACTCAACTACAGAAATTTCAGGACTTGCAAGATCCTTGACTCTGAAGAACTTCACCTCCGTGTTGCAGTTCAGGAGCTCAATAGATTTCATTTGTCTTCATTTTTCAGCTGTTTATTTGTGTAAAAGGACAATGCAAAATAAGTCTAGACTAGAGCTGGATGACTATGAAGCGGTGAGTAATCTGGAAGTCAAATAATTTTAATATATAAAATAAAAAAAGAATCTTATAGGAAATCAATTGCTAAAAAGACAGAGGAGCATTTCTGTTTTGGGTTTATCGGATCTCATTTTTATATTGAGTAATGTAACTTATATTTTGTGCTGATGCGGTTTCATTGTTCTCCCTCTTAGGAAAATCTAGCCAAGCTACAGAGAACGCTTGCACGGAAGTGGGAATTTATATTTATGCAAGCTGAAGCACAAGCAAAGTGAGTGACAAATTCAGAAATAATAAGGAAAACACAGAACATTTGCAGGTTTCTCTACAGTCATTGGCTGTTGCTCAAGGTCTAGTGGCCTCATGGTTGGTGCGCTGGTCTCCGAATTAAGCAGTCTGGGTTTGAGCCCTGGCCGGGGACATTGTGTTGTGTTCTTGGGCAGGACACTTAATTGACTCTCACTGGGCCTCTCTCCACCCAGGTGTTTAAATGGGTACTGGCAAATTTAATACTGGGGATAGCCCTGTGATGAACTAGCGGTTGTGTTTTCACTAGGACAATTTTAGCTAGATAAGGTCAGAAAAGTCCGGAAATGCAGTGAAAACAGTTCGTCTTGTGTTTAGCGAGTTAAAAATGCACACTGTTTTCACCTAAAAAAAGAAGCAATTTTCTCGCCAATATGACCAGAAATTCATGCCAAGTTATACTACCTCGCGAGATGGTATAACTCATCCTGGTAAGTGCCCCGGCCAATCAAATTCTGCATAGTGACAGATGCCTGCCAAAGAATCCGGCAATAGTATTTACCAGACGTTCGTATCGCAGTTCAGTGTGTGAAACTGAACTTTTAAAACGGTAGCCAAGTTCAGCAGTCCTTCTCATTTATTTTGGTTTACCATTCTAACGGTCCTGTTAGTTTCTCCAGTTCCTCAGCCAGGACCCTACCTATGACACAGCATCGCTGTGCAGAACGAGTTCCTGCATTACAAAATTTTGTCGCATCTTCCTCATTTCTGGGGACGTTAACCGCATCGTCTGGAAGACGATGGGAAAATATGTATACTGATGTCAGCATTGTTCTTACAGGGTTGATAAGAAGAGAGACAAAATGGAAAGACAAATACTAGACAGCCAAGAAAGAGCATTTTGGAATGTTCACAGACCACCGGTAAGAAATCATTAGCATCAATATTTCTCCACCGCATAGTAAGGGATGTCACTAAGGGCTGGCTGTCGGCTAATTTCATTAGCTGAACTGGCTGAAAGAGAACTTAAATCCAACTGCAATTTCACACAAAAGCAAAGACTCAATAGACTTTGGAGCTGCTGGGCTCGGTATTCTCTGAGCTACATCTGTAAGTACCTATTGATGTATCAATATTTATACAATTGTTGTAGAAAAAACTATTCTTTAGTCTGTTCTTTTTGCAAATATGTTGCTTTCCATGCAAAACTAAATCCATTTATGGAGCGTATGCACATGGCAGCCATATTGGTGTTCCAAAACACTGAAACAGTGGCCATGTTGGTGTATCAAACCAGTCCTGTGGGTGTTCAACTCTTTTCTTATATTAACACTTTCTTTAGTTCCAATAAATTTGCATGGCTGCTTGACTTGTGAGTGAATACGCTCTATATATTGTTTTTGTTTTTAGCCAGGTTGTGTGTCTGTGACTGAAATAGACATTAAAAAGGCCTGCAAAGCAGTAGATACATCACCAAGTGTGAAGAGGAAGGTACGCCATGCAATGTACATATTCGTTGCGTTTTTGTCCTTCTGAATTCTGCATATTGTTATTGTAATGTTGCAATGGACTAGTATCCCACTGAGAGGGGAGTAGAAATACTTCTAGTCACTTCTTGCTACAGAAACCAATCACTCCACTCTCTGACAGCTAAGGGAAGCAGTCTGCCAGTTTTCACACAAGTGCATGGTTACAATAATATTATGCATGGGCAGAATATTATTTGCAGCAAAACACATTTTGACAGGTCTATGGATGAGCAGACCATTATTTTGTAAGCAGTTATTTGCAGGTCCTGTAGTGGGCTGTCAGCCAACTAAAAAAAGAAGGGAAAGACACATCAAATGATAATTTGATGATGTACTGCTCTCTCACAGGTTAACCTTTTGGAAGAAGACTCTCCACTATCATTATCCTCCTCGTCTGCACTGGACGGTGTAAAACAAGAGGTACAAGCTGTTAGAATCGCTTATGTTCTAAGTACAGTCCCTAACACCAAGCAGGAGCTAGCTGCACCCATATTATCATACCATTTGCGCAGAAGTGGCTCAAAAAAAGAGTAATTTTTTATTTAAAAGGAGATAAGTACTGTAAGAGTGAAGGCACAAAGTGCTTAGCCCAGAGTCTGATATGTAACCAATAGGCCATTTTCACTGTCTTTGTACAGCATTATACGTATTGGTTTCCCTTAAGTGTTTTTTTTTCTTACTTGAGGTATGAACGTAGTTTAAACATTTTGTTTTGTTTGTCTCCCTCTGGGCCAGAGAATGGACAATGTTGATAATATTGTTGTTTTATGTCGATAATCAAATTATTATATGATGTAATCAGTGTTGTAAGAAATGTTGTCTAGCTAGTAAGGTAATCTGTATGATGATGTCACGTCTTAAAGACAGTGCCTAGTAAATACAGAGGTTTTTGCGCCGGGTTAGGACCACGCCGAAAAAGTAGATCTTTGCAAGGGCCATTGGAATCCACAAAGAAAAATTGGGATAACCACGCATTTTTCCGAGATAATCAGCCTTGAATCTCAGCAAAAATGCCGACATCAGCATTTTCTGAAAAAAGAAGGAAAGGATATTTCTTCACAAATTTTCTTCGAATTCTCCTTTACAAACAGAAAAGCAAACACATTTATAAAGATCTTAAAACTACATGGTAAATGGTAACATAAAATCCATTTTTGGTATGTTTTTAATATAAGCAAAATCGTTGCAACAGCGCTTTTAGCGTCTCTGACAGCCTTCCTCTGATTCAGCCAAAATACAGTCCAAATACCTTTTGCTCACAACCAGAAACTAATCACGTATTGAATAGGCTAGCCACTTCCATTTCATAACATAAAATGTGGGGGTAACCACGCGTTTTTTAAAGTTATTGATCTTTTTTTGAAAACTTTTACGGTGCGTGTTACATTTTTTTCCTGTCACCTCCCCAGTAAGTAAAACATTTGCGTATTTCGCAGTTGTTTTGCGCGCGCACTACGCCATCTGCAGGTACTTGTTTTACAGTTGGATTTCAGTATAATTTTCGCCAGATAACAGCTAGTTTTTCAGCTGGAAGACGTTAACAGTTAGTGGTTAGTGGTATGCTGCTATTTTGGTGTTCCTGGTTTAAGTACGGGTTCATTAAACTTGATTTGGTCACAGCAGAAAATTTTGCAATCTTTTAGTCGTGTACTTGGTAGCGTAGTTGATTGCGTCAATGTCAACCCCAGCGCGCGCGTGGCACTTAAACCATGCCTTGTGTGATGCGCAGAAGGTATGCGCACTAACAAAGGTAGGCACCATCCTTAAAGAGCTAAATTATAGTTTGTGTTTATTCCAGGTGAAAGAATTAAGAGAACAGCTTCATAAGAGACGAATGAAGACTTCACAGGCTTCTGAAAGGTGGGCAACAAATTTTCATCAAATTTACCTAAATCCTTGCTAACAATACACATCTTTATGATCAAATGGTGACAGGGGGATTTTCTGGGCATTTGGGATTCGGACTTTTTTAAACAATACCTCTAGAGTGAGCAGTTCACGTTTTGGCCTGGGATGGACTTGTACCCTACCTAGAAGAAGTAGGAATACTCCAAGATTTGGACTTTCCCTTTTTACCAAGTGTCCTAGTGCCTTTCTAATAGGAAAGCAGGGATGGCACAGTGGTGAGAGCGCTTCGCCTTCCACCAATGTGGCCTTGGTTTGAATTATTTATGTATTGATTGATTGATTGATTGATTTATATTTAATAAATACCTACTTTCTAATGAGCACTTCCCCTTAAGTTCTGTGTACTTAATAAACGCCCATACTCTAACAAGCTTAATATCGTATAGATCGATTTGAAATTACGAAGCCAATTGTGTTATGACTATAGTTTCCTTAATGGTTCAGTTGTCGAGTTAAAGATCTATTGTCGTTCACTTAGGTGCTGTATCACATTCAGATGTTGATATCTAAAAAGAAAAACGCGCACCTTCCGCAATAAGTGATCACTGTCTAATAAGCGCCCTCGCTAGAGTTACCAGAGCTGAATTTTCTCCCCAGGCACTGAATAGATTCTTTCCTTTTTTGCAGTTTTATTCAGAGATGTGAGCAATATGCTGAGTATGATGCATTTATTTGGGCTCCTGATCCGTCCAATCCGTGGGTGTCAGATGATATTACGCTTTGGGAACAAGATAAGAGTTTGTAAGCTATTACAATTATAACATTGAGGTTAAAGATGATTTCCATTCCGTACTGCGCAGTCTCAGCACCAATGTTTGTGAGTCTCACTGGATGGAATGCGAATCGATGTTATTCGTTACTAACTGCATACGTTATCTTTGAGGCATTTTAAATTGTTTTTCCAACAGTTTCTTTGATTTTTACAGCTACGAAGTTGTTTCATCTAGTGATACCAGAAATAATTACAGTTACTGTATTGGCGGTTGGCATGAAACTTTGAATTTACTTCATGTAATCAGTTGCAAAATGGTACATTTTGTGACGTCTTACATGAATCAAAACAGAAAACGTAAACAAACTCTGGAGAGTGCGCAGTACGGACTGGAAATCATCTTTAAGACATTAAGGACGTTTTCTAAACCCAGCTTCCGTTATTCAAAACATGCTCAGAACAAGCGTCAATTTTGATATAATTGTAATGTGTAACTTTCCGGTAACAGTTGCTATTTAACTTTTCTGTTCTGCAGGTCTTACTTCAGCTATTCTCAAACTCTCAAATGAAAAATTCTGTACAACGGAGCTCGAGATAATAGACTAAAAGTCACATCTAAGGCGGGAAAATGATTTGTGTTTAAGATAACGTGGAATTTGAGATAAAAGGGTTCGAGATAGCGAGTTAAGTTGGGTAGTCACGAGCGTTTCACGAGTCTTCCATCTGGGTTGTCACACAACGCTTCCCCTCACCAAGGCCTTGTTCGCACTAGCGACATAATGACATAACGACACAATCGCTTATGTGGGTAACGTGAACATCGACATATAGCAATCAGGAAAGAATCAGTTTTTTTCCTTCTGTCATTATGTTCGTGCTTTTATGTTGCTATTATGTTGTTATGCCAGGATGTTCACACTACAAACATGACGGCCTTCTTATGTCGTAATGTTTACGTCATTATGTCGCTAGTGTAAACTAGGCTTAACTGGGCACGAGCGTTGCCTGACACAACTATAGGCTGCGAAGGTGACCAGAATAACTCATAGCGACTTGAGTACAGCCAAACTATGCGATTTAATGTCAGATAGAAGTGCCTGTGAGTTTGGACGCTTGCTTCTAACATGTGTCTGTTGAACCAATAACTGCTTATCACTTCTTTTCTCTACCTTGATTTGTCTGTGAAGTTCTAGAAATTCTAGGGTGAAAGAATACCTGATCACATCAGTATTTTTGATAATAAATACCTTTCTTATTTTCTTGCAGACATTATGTTCCTCCGAGGCGTGTTAAACAATGGGGATTCTCGTTATCCGAACTTCTTGCTGATCCTTTAGGAAGAAGACATTTTACGCGGTTTTTAGAAAAAGAAATTAGTGCAGAAAATCTAGGGTAAGAAACGTAGTTGTATGCTTAAACAACAACAACAACAACAACAACAACAACAGCATTTAAATGCAACCCCAGGCTTGTTCTGGCCCTCTCTCTTTTACGCAACGCTACACAGCCAGAGGACCAGAACTAGAGTAATACAGGCTCGGAGTGCTTGTGTGAAACGCTTTTTTTCTTTTAGGAAATCAGGTATTAAAGTTTGCACTGGCGTTTTTTTTCTTTCAGATTTTGGTTAGCTTGTGAACAGCTCAAAGCGACACCAATACGACATGTACCAAGTAAAGCTCAGGAAATATTTAAGTAAGTTCCAGTTTTGGTTTTCATTTATTTAACTTCCCCAAACTAGCATACTTAACTTATATACAACAAAAATCATTAGGCTGGGAGACCACTACACTACTACGTCTCAACGGTTTCGAGCATCTGAGCAGTGACAAGAACGGAGAAACATGCACGTGGAGGCAAGCGCGGGAAGACATGTCACCGGTGAAAAGAGCGGGAAAACATTATCCGGTGGAAAGAGCGGGAAAAAGACTTGTATTCGGTGAAAAGAGCGCGAAAATTCGCGTGCGCCAAATCTACACCTGATTGGCTAAAAAGGCAATATGGTTACTATGATAGACTTAAGGTCGCACAAGTTTTTGAATCGATAGACAGTTCGGAAAAACGGAAATGTTTTATTTTAATATACTACTTTTGCACTATATGAGAGGGTTTGAACATAATCCGTGCTAGAGAAGTGGAGAGAGCCACTTGCTCAGAAGTCCGCAAACTCAGACGGATTTCGCTTTAGCTTTTCACTTGAGTGCGAAATTTCGTTACTCTATCTCTGAAGAGCACAGGTTTTAGTTTCGATTACCCAAATCTCGTCTCATTTTTGTTTTAACCAATTCGTTACTGATTCCTTACTGTAAATTTTCTGTCTTTTTTTTTCTCAGTGAATATTTATCTGAAAGTGCAACGTCTCCAATTAACGTTGATTGTAAAACAAGAGAAGAAGTAGAGTTAAATTTAAAACATCCTGGACGATACATGTTTGACGCTGCTCAGGTAAGCATGATCACATGAACGTA
The DNA here is from genome assembly GCF_964199315.1 of Orbicella franksi. NCBI lineage: Eukaryota > Metazoa > Cnidaria > Anthozoa > Scleractinia > Merulinidae > Orbicella > Orbicella franksi. The sequence continues at coordinate 5,384,702 of NC_138159.1, read as the reverse complement.
ATTTTAAAAATAAAACTGAATTATGCTTTCAGATTTTTACAGAGTAATGGTACAAAGTCTCAACTACGCATATGAACACGGACAACTGAACACTACGCAAAAACAGGAGATTCGCGGGAATTGAGGAACCTTCCTTCCACTTGGCGACATGTGCAGCAGAAAAAGTTGATTGGCTATTAAAATTTCGAAATAGTTTGCCCGCAACCCGCGCTGTTTATCCGCGACCCGCGCCTTTTACCCGCGACCCGCTCTGACTAGACACTCCCGTTCTACCTCCACCTCCTCATTATCGTTTAATGAAGTTAGGTTTTGTTCATCCATAGGACCACATTTTCCAGCTGATGAAATCGGACAGCTATCGCCGTTTTATCCGCTGTGACCAGTACAAAGAACTTCTCAAGGCTCCTTCAAACAAACAGAAAAGGTCAGTAACCAAGTAGTGAAGTTCGCAATGTAGTGTGGCGCTTGTTCTGTTTGGTTTACTTGCCGAGTTTAGTGATTGGTTGCGTGAAGAATGCGCTAACCAATTAGCTTTAGCCATTGGTAGCCTTATTTCCGTGAGAGATTGCAAAGAGCTAATCACAGCTTGGTTAAAACGCTTGCAACCGGTGTCTGTTTTGCTCTTTGAATGCGCTATTGAAGACCCTGTGAATTGCACTTAAGTGGTTTTGTGTTAGTTAAGTTCTTAGGAAGCCACCGTAGTAGTCAATAAATTCAGCTATGGAAAAAAGAACTAAATTTTCTGAAGTTCTTATCGCTAGACTAAAGTTTCAGGTTTGAAGGAAATTACTGCATCACCCGTGGCGAGAATTCAAACTTTTTTTGGACTCGGAAATAAGTGGCGTTTTGAGTAATCTCTCGTACAAAACGCCCTGGGCTCTATTAAATGTAATCTCGTTTCTTTCTTTTTCAGTCCACTTCCCACAAAACCACTACAAAATTTGGCGCGGATTGCTGGCAAGACATAACGTCAGTTGTACTGGATATTTATATCTTTGAGAATAGGCTATGAAGAATTAATTCTACCCTCACATAATGGAAAAAGTGATCTGTAGCCTTAGAACGATTTAGAGGAGCAGAACGCAGCGCGAGGAACTCAAAAGGGAGCGCGTTTTTCTTCCCTAAACTGCTTGTTGTGCAGCTCACCCTTACGATCTGATGTCCCTTGTTAGCCTTAGGAGTAAATATCATTTTGTTATTATTGTTTTGAGATGGCTTATTTTTTTTAAACGCTTGCTGGAACCCATAGGACATTTAGTCGCTAAGTAACTTGAAGACTGATCGTAAGAATTTGTTTTCGTAACGATCATTGTTACTTGGTGAATTGTAACGCAACCTGTCATGAGAACGTAGGTGTGTAATTCTAGGTATTTTAGTGGCAAATGGAATGAATATCAAATTTTGTATAGCAGTTGGCCATTTAAATAGTGTTTTGTTCACAGTAAATGATCAAGTTCAAAAATTTTGATGTGAATGGCCAGAGAAAAAGAAACCAGTTGACATGTAGGTGTATTTTCAAAGTAAAAATAATTTTTCAGCTAATTCTTCTAACGCAATGTTTTTTTTCGTTTCCACAACCTTCTAACTGTAAATTCCACGATTCGATGAAACTGTGGCATTTTGTTGATTTAGGAGTTCCTGGTCTTAAACTGTCCTGACTTTTCCGATGATTAAGAAAATACTGTCTAATTTCTTTAAAATTCAGCATGCTATATATAAGGTAGTCATTATGTTGTGCTGTTTCCGTATTTTGTATTTCTGGAGAAGCTTGAAATTGTAAATTCAACGAGTAATTGAAGACTTGCACAGCCGTAATTTGGGTCGTAACGCAACGCTTTTCGTAACGGCATTATGTCACGCAACGTCTCTTGTAAAAGCTCTGTGTCACGATACATGAAACGGGTGTGCGTTCCCCACTAGTTAGGAAATTAATATAAAAAATGTACAATTATAAAAACGTGAATGGAATCATTTGAAACTGTATTAATAGTTATTAATCTATTGAGATTTGACATCACTATCATATAGTAAAGTGATAAATTGGCTATTTAATGGATAAATAGAATTTATTGAATAACACAAAGTGATTTATTGCGAGAAATATTCTTGAAATGAATAAAGACGATTTTCTTTCCAGACCAGCTTTTAAAAACACACTCCATTAGTGTATTTTTTGTTTGGTTGTTTTTTGACATACTATAATTTAAAATGTGATCCCTGGACTGGACCATGACCACACACTGATGTAAGCACAGAGATGCACTGAAACTTATTGAGGCATGCATTCCAAAACTTGTGGTTGAGATGCACCGTAGGTTTGATTTCCACCACTCACGTCCACTCGCATTCCTCCCTGCGAGGGCAGGTTCATTTTTCCCCAAACAACAACTTGTAATCATGCCTAGATGCCCCAGAAATGGCAGATATTTATAGTTTTAAAGTGGTACTATGATCAAATTTTTACCCCTTGATTTTTTTGGTGTATTGCATAGAATGGAATGAAGGAATAAAAACGCCGTTTACCGTTTGCAAATATCAGCACTCATTCCAGAGATATTTAAGTTTGAAAAATGTGTAAAATATGCAAACGAGATAACTGATGATGTCATATACTCAACCCAATATTATATCAAATATATAAATAGAGCTATCTTGGTCAATTTCCAGTACAGACCACTGAAACTTGGTAGGCTAATAGTTCTACAGATAGCACACCTACGGCAGTAAAAAATACTGTTCCCATGGCAACACACTCTTTTCCAGTTCCCACCCACTTGATTTCAATATTTTAGTGATTTTCAGCTCAAAAAATATTTAAAAAGGCCATGAACTTGACCTAACATATTCATATGCTTTCTGGATCATGCATATGAGGCACCATTAGCAAATATCAAAATGGAATGCCAAAGGTGGCCAGAAAAGCCATTGATATTGGAGAGGTCTGGAACTCAGTATGTTGCCATGGTAACAAAACTGTCAAGCTCATATTGTGGAGCACATTTAGTAGAATCTTACTGCAAAGAATCAAACATTTCTGATACAAATTGGCTGAGATATCTTTCTTCATTATATTTGATGGAAATTTGGTTGAGTGTATGATGTCATCACTTGGCTAATTTCCATATTTTACAAACTTGAATTTCTCTGGAACGAAGAGGTATTTGAAAATAGTAAACAGTGTTTTTCTTCTTGTACAGACTACTTGTTTATGTTTTAAAATGGCTTAGATAGGAAAGATGGGATTTTCGTCATAGTACCACTTTAATGTCCGCATGCTAAAACAACAGGAATCAAACTCAAAAATGGCCACCTTGAGAACTATGCAGTTCATAAACAGATTTCTAGTTTTCAATATTCCTATGTTGATATCTCCACCTTTAAGGGGATTAACCGAACAATCCGGTGTATTGTTAAACAGGTGTGACTGCTTATCTATTGTGTGAAGGTGTTTAAGTCACACCTCTTTTTGAGAGACTAATATTTCTATCTTATTATCTCATATCTCCAGTTACAAGGGGATTTTCCACACAAGTCTGCTCATGATTACAGGGGTATGATTGCTTTTCTATTGTGTGAAAGTATAAATCACAACTCCAGGGGTTTCATTTTAAACATTTCAAGCAGGATGGCAACTGGTTTTCAAAGGCAGGCAAAACGTTTTTTAAACAAAAAAACTTTCCTCTAGATGAGGAAATGAAACCCCTGCAACTCTTTACGATCAACTAATATCTTGACGTGCAAGGGGATTTTCCTACCAGGTCTGTCTGCGATAAAAGGGGTGTGGCTGTCGATCCTAATTCTACCCGACAGGCTGAATATTGAAACCATAATGAAAATGGCCTGGTAAAACACCCTGCAGTTTGTTAAAGGAACTGATGAATCCTTGACCAGAGTATACAATGTGTAATTTCCATTACCGAGTGTGAACCGTAAACAGTGTTATTCAGGCTAATCTTAGTGAAAGCCTCCACTCTGGTTAGGCTGAATATAACTCCGGCTAGCCTGAATATTGCTCAGGTTAGCCTGACTAGTGCTCCACTTAGCCTGTTTATGGTAAGCTCTCAATGATGGAAGTGGTAACGCAATTCAGTTAAGAAGTCTGCAGTCTGCATTTTACCCCCGGTCTGCAGTCTTCAGTTTGCAGTCTGCAGTCTGCAGTCTGCGTTTTACACTGACTGGTTTTAGTTTAGTACCATCTGCCATACAGGAATCTCATCCATAGCAGCAATTTCACATAAATTATAACTGTGTTTTCTCACTAGCTTGCTTACTAGAATTTCATGACACCAGTTTTGTGACTAGTCCTTCCAGATCTTTTTTAGGAAAGGACTTCTGTTTCCTCAAGGGTAAATTATTTCGTTCTGCAAACCGATTCAGCCAACCTTTTGAAGCTTTGAAATTATCTTCTTGTACATTGTTGTATCCCTTTATTTCGCGATAGATAATTTCTGCTTTTTTCTTAATGAGCTTGCACGACACTTGAAGCCCTTGACTATATCTACTGCTAATCCATTCGAGCAAATGTTCTTTGAGTTTTGTGCTCAGTGGTTTTCTGCCACCACCAGTCAATTTCTTTCTTTGTTTTCCATTAGAAGTTGCAACCAATGTTTCAATTTCACTCTTTTCAGACCTCCATTCACGTATCCTTTTTTCATCCACTCGGAACAGTCGTGATGCAGGTCGATTGCCATGTATTTCAGCATATTTAATGGCTTCGCTCTTGAGCTCAAGGCTGTATGTCTGAAGTTTTTTCCTCTTATGTGATGTAGTCTTTATTCAAATCTTCCATTTCACTGGGGATGAAATCTTATGTTGTTGTTCATCTTACAGTACTTTTTTTCCAGGTAATCATGATCAGTCACATTACCTGCAAATCAATTGTACAGTCAAAATAGACAAAGATCAGACTGCATAAGATTACGCCCAAAGATCATGTATCCACAGCATAGTGAAACAAACTGACCTTTGCAGAGGCTTACAACAACAGAATACGTTCAGGTCCAACGCTTGTCAGATATTAATTACAATTTGCCCAAAAATGTTGCCTAAAATATAAAATATTTCCAAACGAATTGAATAATTGGTTGTCTACCAGTGAGACGCAGAGTGAATAATGCAATATTTAAGCAGTAGAGCACTTTTTCCGTGTCTACATAGCCTCATCTAAACATGAGGAGGGTTGGGAGAATTCAAGAGAGTTGTGCAAGCCTGAGACATAGTCGAGGGTTTGCCTAACTTTCAAGAATTCTCCCAGCCCCCCCCCCCCCCCACCTCCCGAGTGTTTAAATGAGGCTATTTTAACACAGAAAAAGTGCTCTATTGCTTTTATAAAATAATTATATAAAATACGTTGCAACTGTGTTTACATACCCTCATCTTAACACACCCATCAACCAATGAGAGCGCACGCAGTATCTCAGTTATTTTATAAACGTTGTTGGTGTACTGTTGTTGACCAACTTGTAGTGGTATTCGTAATTTTCTTAAAAGAAAATAACAATCCTATAAAAATCTTAATTGCAAAGATCCTTCAAGATTGTTAAGGAAGTGTTAAGCTAAATCTTTCAAGAGCCTCGACGATCCTTGAGATTTTTTTTGCAAGAATCCCTGGGACCTTTGCAGGATAATGGAAAAATTGTGGTGCAGGATTGGGCATGAACCTTGAGGATCTCTGAGGATAAATTTTTGAATAAAGACCTACGAAGGCCCTCCTGAAGATCTTTGAAGTACCTGGGGAAATTTCACCAGGGATACCCCAGGGATACCCCGGACAATGAACTGTAATATTTTTGAATTTTTAAGATCCATAGTAAAAGATTGTTTTTTACAAAAGGATAGATTAAAAAAAAAAATCAAGAATCAGGAATCAGTGGGCATGATACATATCAATCATTTAAGCTTAAGTTGGGGCTTCGAGGTTTTCGAGTAGAGCACAAGCAACTTGAAATACGCTGACGTATTGAGGCAACCAAAATAACAATGACATTTTTAACACAGAGTTGAAGTGATCCATCAGTTATTTATGTCGAGAGGTAGCTGATGGCTATGGAAAGACTTTCGACAGATAGGTAGTTTAAAAATAAGTGCTTACCTTGATGATAGGTTCATCGAGGTTCATAAATCAAAGATGGCCGACAATGAAAACACTTGTTTCCAGTCTTCTCTCTCATTACATTGTGAAGCATTTGGAGAGCAATTGCTGGTTTTCAGTGTCACGCAATTCAAAATGGATCAAAATAAAAAACAAAACCGGTCAATAGATAAAGTCCAGAATCTGGGAAATGAAAGAAAGTAAATATGGAAAGACTCTCGCCAAAATTCTGGTCACAACAATTTTTCTTATGCGAGATATGCGGAGAAATGTTTTACCCAAATTTATAGAGATTTGTATGGAGACGCCATGCTGGTGCCCATCCGTATGGGCACCAACATGGCGGCCGGAAACAAACGGAAACATCTGTCACTGAGTTTTGCTACAAACGCGTGAATTTATCCCACGAGGAACTCTAAAACATTAAAACAATACTTTTTCTAAGACATGAACTGTTAAGATAGCCAAGTTCCCCGAAATAAGTCACTTTTTTAACCGTCATGACAGCTCTCCAGGCCGTCATGTAAATGCCGCGTCACGCAAAAGCTTAGAAATTCAAGTGTATTGCATCACAAAACCAAGAACCCATTCGGAGCGACAATTTGTACGAATATTAGTTTTCAGCTGCTCTTATACATCATTTAAGTAAAATCCCAGGAAGATCAATAGTTTTGTAGTTCGGATTTTAGTGACGTCATGTGAAAACCAGCTATAGGGCGAGGGGGAGTGGGGGCTGTGGTGGGGAGAGTATAGTAAGGGAGAAAGATTTGAGACAATTCTCATTCAAAGGAGAGAAAAACAAAATCGTTTTTTTTTCTTTGTAGGGAAAAGTGGAGGAGGAGGAAGTAAGACTTAAATCGGTGTCATTTTCGAACTCCCAGAGAGTGCCGGAGCAGAATCTCAAACCTTGTGATGATCACAGAGCTGCTTTATTCACATGTTCTTAATATGGAGAGAGATTCTCTTCATACAAATAGTTTCAGGCGTATACACCTCTCTGTTTTTAGACGCAGTTTAATTGAAAATGGCTTTGCGGCCCTAAAAGTTTCCGGGGCTTTCGAGAAACAGGCCCCGGGGATCATTTGTGGTTCCGAAATCATTTGCGGAGCCGTAGTACCAGGCACTTAGCTCGATATATGCTCTGTTGCTCATATTAATGCACTTGGTATGATGCCATTTACAAAATAATAAACCACGAACTCCTGCTGTAAACCATATTATGACATCAGCCGCCCAACTCTACCCTATAACGCTTGCCACGGATCGAGGCTATATTTACGTCAGTAGGACAGCTTGAGACCCTGTGTAGGACAGCGTAGCGCAGCGAGGCTAAAAACCAGATATTCCCTGTCGGGAGGCACGGCCCCCGTATGGAGGCGGGTATCCCCTATCCGGAACATTATCACTGTTAGTTATATAATAACTTGACAGGTGCAGAAGGGAGGGACCCGATTTGGTTCCAGGACCTTTCGTTTGTATGCCACATTCCATACAAAATAATCCTCTCGACTCTGCGTTTCTTTTTTTTCATCTTTTTCAGTTAAAACATAAGTAGAGCCATTTGATTCGAGCAAACAAGTCGGCTTGATATTATACTGCCCCCAAGAAAAGAATAGATGTTTGCGACCGGAATCCGAAAAATCTACCGGGAAAAAAAATGTTATTTTTAGCTTCGTCTCGAGGGAGTACCAAAGTATCGTATGCCAAAAGCTGGGTCACATGTGAGGGCAAACGAGTATCGGATGACAAAGCGCGCTTTTCGTATTTTGGTCAGCGATATATTCGTTAGAGTACAACACAAGTTCCGTATTTTCATCGCTCCTCGAGCCTGTAAACACTGTTTTCAGAACTGAGCGTTGTTCCAGCTTTGTTAGCTTCGTAGAGGTGCTTGTTTGCTCCATAATCGACCAGCCTTGCGAGGTAAGCCGTGCGATTTGATTTTCCCTGTTATTAGCAACGGTTATTTGTGTGTGTGATGCCCGCCAAAACTTTCTCTAACGACGTTAGTGTACAAGCGATAGGGAAATTTCTTTCTCGCTGTAGGTGTTGAATTGTCAAAAATCTTGCCAAATTGCTTGCAAAAGTATTACAGAAATGTGTTGTAAAATTTCGTGTCCTGCGTCACGGTAAACATTAAGCACTGGGTTGATTTGAAATTCAAATTTTAACACGATAACAAAATAATTGGGCAATTATCCCTGGAGAAGAGACGTTCAATATTCGAAATTACACTTCAGACTCTTTCAATTTGTCCTTTGATTCGGTTCACTGGACTGACACACTTCTAAACCCTTGCACTGCAAAGCAATCAATTCTGGACAAAAAATATCGCAAATTTTACTTTCAAGCTAATGCTGACGATTACTTAACTTTACGGTTTAAATGGTCGCTTGATTGCTTTAGATGCCAGTGAAATTGTGCCATACAATTAAAATGCCAGCCTCTTTGCAATGGCGTAGACAAAGCTTAGCTACAAAAAAATTAACTTCGTCCGCGCGCCTGCAAAAGCCTAATGCGACCTTTTACTATTCGTATTTCTTCTCATGCTGAGAAAGACAACGAAAAGGTCAGGTAAGCGCAGGAAGCTAAGGAAGGTAAAAGGGTGTTCTACAAACGAGCTAAATTTGTCACAGTTTTGGAAGAACAGGAAGATTTTAGGGCCGCCTACACAAAGAAATCACGTCAGAGTTTCATCTAAGTACATAGAGGAAGTAAATGTTCCTGGTTACAGAGGGTGGCTACTAAAAATGTTTTTTAAAAAGCTAACAGGAAGGAACTCCAATATCTTTTCGCTTCGAAATTTTAAGTAAAGGTGATTTCTATTTATAAGTGGATTTTGGACTTCAAAGACGTTAGAGAAGTAAAAGTTAATTTATCCTGAAGGGTTATTCTGTATAAATATTCGTTATTATCATTATTATTTATTAGAAATTCAAAGTGTACATTGTCAGTTAAATTCTGGAGTCACTAGGCCGTTTCCGAACGATTTTAGGAACAACAACAGAGACTTAATAAAAACAAAAATTATGGTCTTTTGTTTTAGAAATTTCTCTTTTAATTCCTTTTTCTTTTCGATTAATGGCCAACTGAGAATTATCTGATTGTTATTGACTTTACAAAAGGTTTTTAACATGATACGTATAAACCTTTATATTTTCCAACGTCCCTTTGTTACTAAATACAAAGACCGATCATAAATTTTGGGCCCATATGAAATCTGTCGTTGACGATTTTTTTTTAATAATTAGTAAATTACCCACAACAAAGGGCATTGGATTCTCGGGAGAAAATAAACAGAGCTAAGACCATTGGTAAAAAGAAAACTGTTTTCATAGCCGATAACGCTACTCTGAAATGGACGTAAGAAAATCTACATAAACAACAGATACTCATTTGAAATGGCTTTCTGATGCTACACCTTGAGCATGTAAAACGGTTTTAGCTTTCTTAATCAACAGTGTCATGTTTTTCAAAGAAGGTAGTTTAAAAAAGCCTCGACGACCGTTAACTCGACGAACATGCTTTAACGTTTGGCTGAGCTTTTCCCTTGGCATATTTCAGTTATTTTAATACAAAGAAATTATAATTATGATCGATAGTGGTTGAATGCTTTTCGGTAAATGGCCTGTAAACTTTCTTTTGCTTTCAATTCCGATAAATTTGCAAAGGTATTAGTTGCTAAAGAAACTTTTGGGCAAGTGAAACACTCGACATGCATTAATCGTCAGAGTAAAGTTTCAACTCAACGATCACGAACAACTTTGGGGAAGCAATAGTCTAAAAACGCGCACTCGAAATTAAAATAAATCGCCCGTTTTTTTTTTATCAGTTTCACATTTCTTGGTCATTTCAACGACTGCTTCAAAACGTTATACGAATGTAATGAAACAATTTGAAATTTTGCCAAAAGAATATTGTACTGGATCAAATATTGGTCAAATTTACCTCAAGCCACATGCGAAATGTTAAGTGTATGCAATCCTTTAATCTGCGTGAATAGATTCAATGAATCGGTTTAAGTTTACTGAAGACGCCCGAGGACGAAATCGATATAGTCTAACTAATCTGGCCAAATCTTAACCATAATTATTACCATTTACAAAACTTTCTCGCTATTTGGACTAGAAATTAAAAACAAAATTCAGGGAAAGGACAGCATGAGTAAGATGCTAAAACGAACTCAATTAAGTGGCCTATACCACATTCATAATTTATTTTCCGAGTTCAGTGACTCACAGTCACTTTGATTTGTCTATTAGGACCTTTTCTCGTGTCATTTTTGGTTATAATTTCTGCTCTGTTTCTTCGATTTGGAGACAAATATGTATTCTGTCGAACCTCCGGTTGCGACCACCTCTCGTAAGCGGCCAGTTTTCCAAAATACCAAAATTTTCAAGTCAAATCACTGCATTTGGAACCTCTTGTAAGCGAGCGCGACCACTTTCAGAGCTAAAAGTTTGAAATTTTCTTTTGTTTTTAACCTCCCGTAAGCGACCACTTGACAGATAATATAGCGGAAATTCGATAATACGGTGTTGTAACATCGCATTCCTGAATAGTTCAAGAGACGAAAATCTCTCGATGGGAAGTCGTATTTTTCTCGAAATTGACTTTTCATATAAATAAAAACATTTAAATGAAAATATGGGGTAAGTCTCTGCAGTTACTATCTGTTAATGAGGCAAAATTTTGACCCAGTATGGTCTAAGCTCTCGTAAGCCGGCGACCATCTTCCGTAAGCGACTACACAGGCTTGACATCTTGGGTCGTCGCTTACGGGAGGTTCGACTGTAACTCTTTCATCCGGGTTATACTGTCATAAATAGGCTGCTCCTTTCTCCTTTCCATAATAGATTTCATTAAGATTATCAACATCTGTTTTCTGTTTACAAATCGATAAATAGCCAGGCAGACAAATAACGAGAATAACGAAACTCAAGATATTGTCTTGATGCAACACCAAATTCTCGCAATTAGCATTGAAAGCCAGTAGGTGGATAATTTATTGTGTAGGCTTGAACTTACATAGTCACGGCCTGATTTTCTTTATTAATTATTTTCAGTTCTAATCATGTCTGGATTTTCTTCGGTTTGTTGCTGTGTCCTACTCCTCGCCTTGGTGCACTCAAGCCAGTCTAATAACCCGTTTGACCAGTTTGGTGTCTACTGCAAACCGGAGACATTCAGTCAGCGAGCCAGCAAAACAGGTTGCGATTCAAAGTACATCCGAGTGAAAGCCTGTCTTGGCACATGCGCGTCATACGCTTATCCGCTGGACCACCCGCCTTACTTCAAGAAATTCTGCGAATGCTGTAAGCCATCAGCTAAAAGATGGAAGGTGTTTAATCTGCCAAACTGCGCCTCAGGGATCTCCCCTCTAGTACAAGTGGAAACTGCCGTGAACTGCAAGTGTTCGGCTTGCACGTGAAGAAAAAAAAACTTGTTAAGTAGCCGTTGATAAAAAGTGAGTCCTTAGACTCCAATAGAATTTATTCAAATAATGATACGACAAAATGACATCTCCTCAAAGGGAATGAATATCCCGTTCTAGTGTCACGCAATCTTTATGTCACGCAAGACCTTGAGATAATGTAAATTAAGTAATTCTGGAATAAATAAATTGGAAATTGAAAGGCTCGTAGCTGTTTTACCTGTAAGTTGACTCAGGGTATAAACGACATCGTGGGTGGGAGGGCTGAATATCAGGGAATAGTCAACTATGGCTGAACCAATCAAATTAACCGACCAGCAATGAACCAATCAAGTTAACAGATTGAGATAAACCAATCAAGTTAACGGATCAGCAATAAACCAATCAAATTAACGGATTCGCAATGAACCATGGGTGTTTGGTTCCGATAAAAGGCTAGTGCTCGAAATGAAACCTTTTAAAGTCCGAGTCTCTCTTTCGGTTACCCTTACTTACTTCAAGTTGATTATCGTAAGGTAAGTTGTTTCTCCTAAAATGTTCTTTACCATGTATAGAACAGATAAACGCGTTAAGTTAGGATCTTAGGAACAAAACACTTTTGAAGCGCTATCTTGTAACAAAGTCACTTCGTAATGAACAACATAACTGGGCAAATAGGAAGTTTAAGTAACTACGACGTCGACGCCGAGGACAACGTCGATTAAAAAAATGAATTTATTTTTAACCTACGAATCTCGCGACACTCTCAAGTCATTAAGTTTGTTTCCCTATGTGAAAACTATCTCAAATAATGAAAATGGAGCACAGCGTAAAATTCAAAATATACAGTTTAAAAACTATTTGTCGTGGTTCACGTTTTCCAGACAACGCAGAATTTGGTAAAGAGAGACGTTTAACATTCCGAAATTGTTTTCTAGGCACTTCGATCTTTGTTCAATTTTACTTTAATGGACTATTTGTGCAACAGAGGATTCAGTTCTCGAGAATGAATCATAAATCCGCTTTGGTTTGGTTAATAGCAAGCTAGCATGTCGATTAGTTGTTTAAAACGCCCGCGAAAATGTTCAAAGTACGCTTGTAGATAATCGAAATGGTATTTTTTTAATCACAGGGCTGACAAGCTGATTCAACACACTCGCACACTCGTAAAAATTCACTATCATCTTTCACTATTTTAATTCATATTTCTTCCCATAAAAGGAAGATAAAGATAAGAAAAAAGGCAAATAAGCAAAGAAAACTAACTTTAATTTTAAATGGAACTGAATATTAATTAAGTTAGTTAATTGCCGTCGGTTTTGGTTTATTAATTAGGTTTCTACGTGTCTTTTATTTGTAACAACTGTGAGGTTTTTCTTCGAAATGGCGATTATTTATATCTGCACGTCGCAGAAAAAGTTATCATCCAGGCCTTATTGGTGCAAATCGGTTCGATCCTTATTCGTCTTTTCCGTAGTTGCCGCAAGATTTTCAAAACCTCTTTCCTCCTTGCAGATTGATATACTGGCAGGCACAAAGGTGACGAGAATTAAGACTGAACCACTGACTAGGGGATATTTATTGTCCTGATGATAGTTCAAATTCTCACAACTAATATGAAAGGAATATTTGATAGTCAAAAGGAGATTTTTTTATTTAGGTCAGGAACTAATTTTCTTTGTTTTCAGTTCCAATCATGTCTAGATTGTCTTCATTTTGTTCCTGTGTCCTGCTTTTTGTCCTGATCCACTCAAGCCAGTCCAGTAACCCGTTTAGCCAGTTTGGTGTATTTTGCAAACCAGAAACGGGGCGTCTAACAGTCAGCAAAACAGGTTGCGAGTCCCGGTATGTCCGAGTGAAAGCCTGTGTCGGCACATGCGCGTCACACACGCATCCGCTGGACCACCCGCCTTACTTCAAGAAATTCTGCAAATGCTGTAAGCCATCAGCTAAAAGATGGAAGGTGTTTAATCTGCCAAATTGCACCTCAGGGATCTCCCCCTCAGTACAAGTGGAATCTGCCGTGAACTGCAAGTGCTCTGCTTGCACGTGAAAGAAAAGAATAAAATGAAATAAAATAAAATAAAATAAAATGAGATGAAATGAAATGAAATGAAATAAAATAAGATAGAATAAAAATTAAAAGTTGACAGAGTGAGGGGCAGACATTTGTTTGGGACGTCCTTAGACTCAGAATTTATTTAATTCATAATACGACAAATAAGAGAATTAGTGTCACACACACAATATTTGCGTCACACAAGGCTTGATTAAACTAGTGTGAGTAGGTGTGTAAGTATTTTTGGAATGAATTTAATTGCAAATATAAATGCTCTTACTAATAGTATACCGGCAAGTCATGGTAAGTGGGAGGGCTGAATATCAGCGAATAATAAACTGTGGCATCAGACCGGACTCTGAGCCAATCAAATTAACGGATTTGCAATGAACCAATCAAACTAACGGACTCGCAATGAACCCACCGAATAAACAGATTCGCAATAAAGCAATCAAATTGCACCGCGGTTGCCTTGGTTCCGATAAGAGGCTGACGCTCGAAACAGCAGCTTGTCAAAGTCCAAGTCGCTCTGGCGGTTTCCCCTACTTAGTTCAAGTTGATAATCATAAGGTAAGTTGTTTCTTCTAAAATGTTCTATTCCATGTACTGAACAGATAAACACGTTTAGTCAGGTTCTTAGAAAGTAAAAAAGGAATGCTTTCCCAAAGCGCAATCTCGAAGTCGCTTCGTGATTCAATGACGCACTTGTGTAAAAGAGCATTTAATTCTCGAGATCTTTGAACTCCCTTGGTCTGCACACCATCAGATTCAGTGCCGTACAAATCACAGGATGGGAATCGATTTTTCATATTTACACACTTACCCTAATAACGTTTTTCTCTAACGTAATTAGTGCAAGGACTCCGGCACTGCTTTTGAGCATGGTCACATGCAAGAGTACAAAGTATCACCTTAGAGGTTTAACAAGAGCGTAACTACTCGATTTTGTTCCTACTATATATGAAAAACTCGATCACCTACCGGGGTGCTGTAGTTTGGATCACTGCATCAACGTACTGTACTGATAATTTCAAACAATTCTTTGCCGAAGATAAAAAACACGTTTTTCTTAAACAATTGGACTTTAATGCGACCTCGATTCAAACGCAAAGCAAGAACGTGACAGACTTTTAGTTTTATCGATGTGAATGAATACGTATATGATTATCATTATCACTGTTCATATTTCTGTTATTCTTAAACTTTTAGCTAAATACACGACCCCACAAGCAAATCTGCTGATGCTTTAAACCAAATCGTGTTTAAACAAAGGATTGTTGTTGTTGTAGGAGAAATTTTAAATTTGCTTTCGCTCGGGTTTAATAGGGAACTGTCGCTTGTAGTTGCTCAACACGCCCGCGCAAATATTCAGAGTACGTTTATAGATCATCAAAATAGTATCTTCATAATCTCAGGGCGTACAAGCTGATGAAACAAACATTTATTCCGGTTGCACACTCGTAACAGTTGACCGTGACCTTGCACTATTAATATTTCTTCGCACAAAAGCTGAGGAAGATAAATATAAGAAAAAGCCAGATAAGCACGGCAAACTAATTTTGCTGTTCAAATTTAAAGGGTACGTATTGCACGAGCAAGCGACCTTTCTTGACATTTTTTTGTTTTCGTTAAAAGAAAACAAACAGGAAGATTTTTTGCCTGGGCGCGCGTGTCTCCACAAAATCACATTAACAGGAAAAAAGCAACGTACATAGCAAGGAAGTGACTCTGTTCCTGCATGGTTACCGAAGATAGCTGCAGAAATGCTTCCGTTTGAACAACAGGATTGATGAAACTCAAGTATCTCTACGCCTCAAAACGCCAACTACTTAGGGCGGGTGATTTCTATGAGCAAATTTGTCCTCCAAGACAAATAATGGAAATTCCAAGTGTACAATGCCAGTTAAATTCTGATTATCACTGTCTTGTTCCCAACCGATTTTAGATCATTCTAGGATCAACAACAAGCAATCTTTTCAAGAAAAGTTTTCTTTTAGAAATTTCTGTTAACTGAAAAATATTTGACAGCTATGGACTTTACAATGGGTTTTCTGAATACATTGACTGATTTATAATTTCCAACGACTAGTTGATTCTAAAAAAAAAAACTCTGTTTTGAACAAAAGAGCATAAATGTTGGTCCAAACTGTGCCGAAGACGTTGCTATAACCGTTGGGCACTGGATTCACGGGAAGAAATAAACAGGACCAATATAATTACAACAGTATGAAAGTCAGATATCTTTTCGCCTCACAGTCAAGGACAACTGATTTCTGCAGGAGAATTTAGTGCTTCAAGAAGCCTTGACTACTGAAGAATGCGGCCAGTTATACCCCAAGGTTCTGTCGCTTGTTTCACTAGAGACAAACGTGTTTTTTCCTTCAATTTGCTTTTTTACGAATTTCTCTTTAAATTCCTTTTCTTTTCGATTAGTTAAGTGACACTTACTTGAGTGTTATAGACTTCACAAATAGTTTTTCATGTATAAACCGATTTTAAAATTTTAAAACATTTTTCAACGACCCTTTCATACTTTTCATACTGAGCAGCATGAATCTCGTCTAAAATTCTGTCTTAATTCGACTAAGCATCTGATACGTATCTGCACCATAGAGTATAATTTTGGATTGAGTCAAACTGCGAATAGAAGTTGACGAAGGGTATAAACATCGTCGGGAGTGGGTGGGGGGGGGGGGGGGGCGGGGGGGATATCAGCGAATACTGCCCCGAGTTTATTATGGCTGAGCCAATCAAATCAATGCATTCGCAATGAACCATGGGTGTTTGGTTCCCATAAAGGTTAGCGCTCGAACTGAAAGCTTTTTTAAGTCCGAGTCGCTCTGACGGTTACCCCTACTTACTACAAGTTGATAATCGAAAGGTAAGTTGTTTCTTCCAAAATGTCCTATTTTATGTATTGAAGATATAAACAGGTTTAGTCAGGATCTTAGAAAGTAAAAACGGATTGGTCTTCTGAAAGGCTATCTTGTAACAAAGTCTCTTTGAAATGAACGACATTGGGCAATTATCTCTCGAGAAGACACGTGCAATATTCGAAATTGTTCTCTAGACTCCTTAAACTTGCACTTTGATCTTTGACAAATTTCCTTTTTGCTGGACTGAAGAAGCTGTACAACAGAGCATTGAATTCTAGCAAGAGAGAGAATAAACGTTAAATTTGCTTGGGCTCGGGTTTAATAGGGAACAGCCGATTGTACTTGTTAAAACGCCCGCGAAAATGTTCAAAGTACGTTTATAGATAATCAAAATGCTATCTTCACTGAATCTCGAGGCGGACAAGCTGATTCAACAAGGAATTACTTCGCTCGTACAATCGTAAAACTCACCTTGGCTCTGCTTATAATAATTGGTATTTCGTCCCACAAAAGGAAGATATTTATAAATATATTGAAAAGCCAGATACGCACGAGAAACTAATTTTAAATTCAATTTAACAGGTACTGCACAAGCAAACTACATTTCTTAAGGCATAGTTAGAAAAAAGAAAAGCAGGAAAATTTTTGTGCTGCCTCCACAAAGGATTCACGTCCACAGGAAAAAACGAAGAATATCCGTATAGGAAGTGATCGTTTTCCTGGCTACCTAAGTTAGCTATAAAATTTTTTCCGTTTTATACAGTAGGACTGATGAAACTCAAGGATCTCTTCGCCTCAAAATTTATATAAGCAGAAGTTGTCCTCCATAGATAAAAAAAAATTGGAATACTAGTTGTATTCTGGGTATTCAGACTGCCTTGTTTCTGACCGATTTTATAATCAAAAGCAGACGATCTTTTTTGTAACAAATGTTCTTTTCGAGGAATTTCTTTTAACGGCTTTTTCTTTTGATGAATGGTCAACTGAAAACTATTTGATTTTGATGGACTTCACAAATGGTTTTTTCATATATATAAACTACTGCCTGGGCATCTAACCCTAACCCTGTAAACTGCTGTATATCTTCCAACGACCACTTGATACTAAATACAAAGACCCTTTTACTGGGAACTAAAGCTAAAAAGAGCATTAATTTTGGGCCTAAAATCTGTCATTCGTCCACGAGGCTATTCAATAATTACGGGAACCGTTGGGCATTGAAATCACGGGAGAAAATAAACAGAGCTAAGACAATAAGTAACTGTGTGAAAGTCAGATATCTATTCGCCTCACAATCATTGAAAGTTTCAAGGACAAGTGATTTCTTTAAGAGTAAAATTGTGCTTCGAGAAGCCTTCACAAGAGATGGAAATTCAAAATACGACCAGTTTTACCCTAAGGTGTTGTAGCTTTTTTCACTACAGGCAAACTTGTTCTTTTTTTTCTTTAATTAGCTTTTTTACGAACTTGTCTTTTAATTTTTTCATGATTTATAACCCATTTACATTTTTCAACGACCCTTTCATTCTGTTTACAAAGACCCCTTTTCAGGCTAAAGAGCATAAATTTGGGCTCAAAATCTGTCGTCGACTAAGCATCTGATAATTACCAGCACCATAGGACTTATGATTCACCGGAAAAAATAAACGTAACTAAGGTCATTAGCAACGAGCGGAAGTGTCTTGTTATCCGATAGGCGCCGTTCTTATAAATACGTGAGAAAGTCGACGTAAACGCGAGATACTCATTTAAAATGGCTTTCTGATAAGTACCTTGGTAGACTATGAGAAATCTCTCTTTTGCTAAAAACGTCCGTAAAGAGGAACGCAATATTAAACCGAACAACGAGCATAATATTTGAGCGAGCTGCGAGCAAGCCGTGAGCGCTTGCGTCATTTCGTTTCTTCCGACGCCCGCGCTACTCGCGACATGCGGCTTCACTGCTTGCCCCTCGAATATCGTGTTTGTTCGCCTAGTTTTGCGTCCTTTCCCGTTTTAGAGAAGACAGAAAGACATAAGCACAGCCTGATATATTGGCGGTTTTTATAAAACCGTTCTGGATTGCATAGTAAACAGTCTTTTTTTTTTTCATTGCCGGTGGTTCAAAAATCTGACCCCTAGAAGAGCGCTTTCACTTGTATAGCTCAAAGGATTGTGAAGAGTTCGATCGAATTTGTTGAGCCTAAAAAGCTTCATCTAACCATATTTCAATCCCTTTCGTCCTTAAAACGATAATTTTCACTCAGCAATCATGGAAAACTAAAGAACAAAACAGCGCGCTCAGAAATCTCGTGCTTTTTGTTACTCTTTGCCACCTGACCGGAAACTTCAAAACATTTACACAAGTGTGTAATAGAGAGAGCTTGAAACTTTGCCAAAAGATTATACCGGGTCAAATATTGATCAAATTTACTTCAAGCCACATGTGAAGATGTAATCCCTTAATCCGGGTAATTAGTTCAATCGGTTTATGGTCAAGGAGCCCGAGGGCGAAAACGATATAGTCTAAATACATCTTAATTAATTAAGTTAATTGCAGCAATTTTGGTTTATCAGGCCCTTTTGTTTTGGTGTCCTTTTTGGTTATTTTGACATTTTTCTTCGATTTTGAGATAAATTTGTCTCCACGCCGCAGAATTAGTTACTTATCTGTTGTGATATAGTTTTTAAAATTCTTTAATTCCAGTTTCATCCAGGCCATTGGTACAAATTTTCCTCAATTAGCCTGCGATCACGCGGTTTTTTCTTTTGCTGTGAGAAAAAGAACTCCTAATAGCAGATTAATTATTCCGCAATAGCCTAAGATTTTTCAGCATCTGTTTTACGTACTGCGTTAACTGTTTTGTAATTGTGATGTAAATTTAATTGTAATTGTTTGAGCAATTAAAGAAAAAAAGAAAAAACACGTCTGTCTTCTCCTTAAAGACCAAACACTATCTGGAGACAGGTGATGAGAATCAGAAAATTATCAAATAAGGGATATTGTCTCGACGAAACATCAAATTCCCACAACCAATATTGAAAGATAAGTATGATAGTCAGAAGAATAATTTATTGTTTAGTCACGAAGTTACTTATTTTCTTTGTTTTCAGTTCTAGTCATGTCTAGATTGCCTTCACTTTGTTGCTGTGTCTTGCTCTTTGTGCTGATCCACTCAAGCCAGTCCAATAACCCGTTTAGCCAGTTTGGTGTCTTCTGCAACACCAAAATGGAGAATCAGGTAGTCAACAAAACAGGTTGCGAGTCCCGGAATGTGCAAGTGAAAGCCTGTCTTGGCACATGCGCGTCATACGCTCGTCCGCTGGACCACCCGCCTTACTTCAAGAAATTCTGCAAATGCTGCAAGCCATCAGTTAAAACGTGGACGGTGTTTAATCTGCCAAATTGCACCTCAGGGATCTCCCCCTTAGTACAAGTGGAAGCTGCCGTGAGCTGCACCTGTTCCGCCTGCTCGTGAAAGAAAAGAAAAGAAAAGAGGAAAAAATATCGAGTGTCCAAGACAGAGAATATTTTAGATAGCCTTTGACCGACCTCCTGCCGTTGATTGTTAGTATAGGATGAACAGAATTTATTCAGTTACAGATGCGACAAAACGGATGTCAGGTGACAATTATACCGTTCTAATGTCACGCAATCTTTGTGTCACACAAGACCTGTAGTAATGGTATCTTGTGTAAATTTTTAAGTCATTTTGTAATAAAATAAAAATCTCAAAATTGAAAGTGTTGCCTTGCTGACTGTTTTGAACTGTACGTTGACGAAAGACAGCTAAATTAGCTTCACTAAGTCACGTCTCACATGAGCTACTCTCACCTGAACATTTCCTTGCTAAAAATCAAAACGAGCGAGAGCGCTTGCTATCGCGGATTAGTATAAATCTACTAGCGTTCTATCACGAATGCCGTTCTCTGATTGGCTACGCTACTCACTATCTATTCTGTGATAGTAGGGTAGCAGTGTGCCCATGTTAACAAAATGACGGCCGCTTCTTGGCGTTTTCGAAGTGTCCGTGAGGAGGATTTCGATAAAGTATTGAACGACTAGTAGATTTATACTAAAACAATTAGATTATTCGCTCTCGATTTCTATGCGTGATAGTTGACTTGGGCTGTGCCCTCGTCAACTATCACGCGATAGAAATCTCGAGCTCATAATCTAATTGTTAAATGGTCAACAACGGGACAACGTTTGAAATTCATGGATTCACTTCCTCTGACGAAACTGTTAACGCTCGAAACGTTGTCTTCCCAAATTCGCCGTGAGGGTTAACGTGCCTTCATTGGTTTCAAGTTGTTATAAATAAGTTAATTTATGCGAAATTGTCCTATTCTGTATCAACAACAACCGAAATGTTTCGCCAGTAGAGAATCTTACAAGGGAAAAACAGATTTTTATTGTGAATCGCAATCTCATTATGATTTAATTTTGCGCGGTTTTTCCCTCTTTCCCTTCATTGTAGCGTACCGTAAAAATTCATTTTAATAAAATGGTTGCTTATAGCTTGCACGATTAAGGGGGGAGGGTACTAATTGGAGACCGGAACTACGTGGCATTCCCCTTTTCCTTTGCTCCAGGCACAAACTCGCTAGCGACGGATAAGATACTTTCTCTAAGCCCCCACATAAAAAATAAATAAATAAATAAAAACGAGCGATAGAACGGGGTGGAGGTTCCCGTGCCTCGTCATAGTCCCCCATTTTCTACGGCGCCCAAGAGAAAACGGTTTGCATTTTTAAACTCGGGCAGTTCCTCCTGAAGTCCGAGTATAAACTAGTGCTGCCGTTTTAGCCACCGTCTTGTTTTAGGCTCCGTTTTCAAATTGTTTTCCTTCCACTCTAAAACGTAAAGCCGGCGTTTCCAAATTCTTCCTGCGTGAAGTGCGTTTTCAGAACGCGCCGTTTTCGTGACGGATTAGTGTGGATGGTAGTCCTGACCGGAGAAATAATGTTGCGTTTTCAAATTTCTCCGATGTAATGGGGACGGGGCCCGGCGTAGCGCGGACGGGACTTAAATAGACAAAATAAAACTCAGTATGAACAGAAAAAATATTTTATTTTAAAAAATATCTTTTTTTCTGCTACATTTACGAAATATATAATTCTGAGAGAAGGCCTTTCGAGCCATTCTGCGTCATAAGTACATCAGTGTTTGATTCTGCAGTTTTAACAACTTTTTCCACTTTTTAAGTTAGCACTAGAAATTGTCCTAAGTATTTGTCAGGCAAGTTCTTGGTTTGTTCAGAAGAACAGATGGCGTTATGAGACCAGCAAAGAATGCCCTTGGAAGAACATACTAAAAGAACCAATTTTCGCTGACAAAAAAGGCTAATTTTTTTTTACTCAAATTCACTTAGAAGAGAAATTAAATAATCATATTTTAAGTCAAGTTTATAAGCGTCTTTGCGCGTTTACACGTAGGACAATACTTTCGCTCAGCAGCATCAACATGAGGCACATGCGCACTCGGTGGCAGTCTCGATTTGGTGAAAATACTCGACAAGTTTGGAAGGGTCGTTCTTATCTTGGCACCACAAGCCCACAGCAACCGTTTTTGTTTTAACCTGCTGACAACACGTGCACGACTCGACTTGTTTATAGTTGTTTCCAGTTGGCGTCGAGAAGGACAGACAGGTCCCTAGACACGTATTGACGGTCACCTCCCGCTCCTGGCATCCCGTCACCCGAACCTTAAACTTGTACCCTCTTTGGACACAGTGTACGCTCTTCAACGCATCTTGCATAGGGTTTGCCAGCAGACAGGATAATGAAGACAATGCTACCAAGGACGTGAGTAGAAATATTCTTGAAGTCTTTGCCATTTGTAGATTTGGAATTAAGCTGTGAAAAGAGCAGGAAAAATAATGTAGAATTGTACTTGAAGTGAGGTCACCGACACGTGCTATGTGCGCAGTTTGCCGAACGAAGGCGTGCTAATATTCTACTCCTAATTGTATTACCCGCAAAACACGTGCAGAAAACTCAATAGGAATTTTCATGTTTTCTTGTCACGGTAAACACAAAACAAAGTCGTTACAAAAGACAACAACAACAACAAAACCAGGAAAAAAAAAGAGAAACTGGAAATGAACATATTCGTCATATCAGAAAATATTACTTCTCCAAACAAAACCCGCATAAGCCACTTAAGTTAAGAACAACGTATAAGAGTGCTACAGAAATAGATGGTAAAATGAGAGCTGCCTTTTTCTCTCGGTTTTTGTTTTTAATTTTCTCAGTATTGTTGTCATTTTAACTGAAAAATACAGTGGAATCCCGCCTTACGGCCCACCCCGTTAATACGGTCACTTTGTTATTACGGCCACTTTATTCTGGCCCGACCAAAAGCTCAGTCGATCATTTTCTTATTTAAAGAACCCCTTTAATACGGCCTCCCCGTTAATATTAATACGGCCTGATTTTTGTGGTCCGTTGGCGAACGGATTAACGGGGTTCCACTGTACACCACACTGCCCATCGACCTCACCCCGCCCCTTCCATGGGCCCTAATTCCCCCAGAAAATGTGGCTTGTATGATCATAATCTGGATTCCCATTACTGAATTTAGCCACGTATTAACAATTCTCTGATCGTTTGCTACGTTCTCCTGACCCTACCCAGCTGTCTTTGTATCCTTCTTTACAAGGAAAATTTGATCCCGCTTTTGTTCTGTACAGGCGATTCTTCTTTCATCGACGGTTGCTAAGCTACAGTCACATTGGAAACTCGTTTGTCCCCATCACCCACATGTTCCTCAGTGCCAAGTCCTTTCCGAGGGGACCTTTGCAATCTCGCTCCCATGACGCGCGGAGTTTGCGTGTGGGCATGACAACAGGTTGGTGTCCCCTTACACGATTAAAATCCTGTCCGAGATTCGTGAAATTTTCTTATTTCTACTCAATCGGTAGATTTTAAGTAATTTAAATAACTGGGAAATTAAAAGACGGCAAACAAAACTTTCTTGCCTTTCTTGAAGTTAAATATTGAAAAAACTAGTGCTTTTTAACGCCAGGTCCATCTGGCATTGTTTTTTAATCAATTAAGACGAAATCCGATAGAAAATCGAGCAACTTCAGGTTTTGACAAAAAATCTGGTACCAGAATGATTTTAAGTATTTTACAGTCATTTTTAACTTTTCTTAAAGGTAAATACATAAATTATTTCCTGAAATAACACCGAAAACAATTTCTCATGGAAACGAGAGAAAATGAATTTCAAAGTTCAGAGAACTTTTGCAAACACAGGAAAAATTTCATCATCAGTTTCATTTCACCAGTACTTTCAAGTGTTTCATACGAAGTTCAACATTCGTTTTCGACGTTTGGTGTTGCTAGAAATCATTTTTTTTGAGAAGATATTTAAAACAGTCGTACAGAAGTTTGCAATACGATGTAAATAATCTTCGTACTTGGTTTTTGTCCACTGGTTACTCGAACTTCTGGTGGATTCTGTCTTAATGTTTATAAATATTATCCTTTTATAAATTAGGATCATTACAAAAATATTACAATTTGCCGTTGAATAGAACTATAGAAAAAACATTGGGGATATTAAATTTGGTGAGTTAATGTTGTAAGGCTGTAATCTATTTTCAAATAAGGTCTTTTTTTAACGCACTTAGTAAACAGATTTTTGAATTATATTTGAACGTAGAGTGGCATATAAATTTGATTTAACAGACCTTTATTTCAAACGATAACAGAGGAACAACGCAAAGATTATCATTTGATAATATGCTAACTTGGAATTGCTGCAGTTTAAAGAATTATGAAAAAACGAAGCTTGTACAGTACTTACGTCCTCAATACTTTGTTAAATGTTTCTCCCAACGGCAGTTGACGGGTCTTGAGCTCAAGGCACTTGAATTCGAATGTACTGTAGAGAGTATCGTTCCGTTTTTTCCAGAAGATAATATCTTTTCTGTGGCACGCTCCAAAATGTCCAATGTGGAATGGCTTCAAGTGACTCTCTACACCTCGCTTCAGCTAAGCACGCTCAAACCTTGTTCGCTTGCTCTTATTGCGTACTACACGAATGATCCGACCGTTGCTCATATACAAATTTACCGGTTAACCATTGAGATATCTTGTTACAGCACTGATGGCTTGTTTGCCGCCTGAGCTCGTATTTCAGTAACCTTTTATCCGTCCGCAGGGCAAAGAAGTAACGAAAACAAGATTAAAACCTGGGACTTAAAAACGTCATGTTGCGTTGCGAGCAGAAAAATCACCACGAAAAAACAAAAATGATGCGCTTTTTTTAATTCCACACGTGAAAGTCATTTTTTTGTCAATTTCATAATCATTTTATCTCGCGTGCGTGCGTGGCTAAAAATGCAAGTGTTCAACAGTAAACAAATCGAGAGCTAATAGCTCACATGTAAAAGCTGCATGAATAGTGTCATGTTACGGCATGGCCGTTTATTTTGGCGGGACGCACAATTTTGTTACAACTGTCGCGTGGAAAGCATAAATTCGATTCCGTCTGGCGACCCATGGATTCACGTCCGGTGCAATCAATTAAGATATTTCGCGGGACGGTAGGGGGAGAGGAGTTACTGATAATTTGCGCGGTCGAGTGAGGGAGAAAGAGAGATCGCAGACTAACGTTTTGGAAACGAAGCCTAAAATAGCTACAAAAAAATCATGCAAAAATTAATTATCTTAGTTCAGATGATCGAGAAAAGTCTATTTTGATACAAAGATATTTCATAGCTGTGAAAAAAAAAACTGGTGTAGGCGTTGAACAGGATTAAACCCCCTCTATTTTCGAACACCCACTTCCCCCCCCCCCCCCCCCCCCTTGATGTCAACTACTACAAGTTAGACTTCCTCTTTACACGTGTAAATTTAGAAGTCAACTAGAGTTGTCTGCGTTGGACGGTCCCATGAAAGATCTCAAAATGATGAAGAACATTGCACGCAGAAAGGGTTTAGCTGCAATGCGGGTTTCTACAAGTGGACTGATTTCTTTCTAAACCGCGAGATTTATAAGGAAACAAAAGGTGCGCCACAAATGACATTGTGGTGAGCAGAGAAACTGCATACTTTAAACAGTTGGGAAAAGAGACGTCAGCAAATCAACGTGGCGCTTGCTAGAAACTACGACAAATAGTCCCCCACGAACTTCACTGCACGATTAGATTACAGTATAAAACATCTCGTATCACCTGCCTTGCTGGCCAATCACTGAACGCTTAAAAATATCTCAGTTGATATGGACACGTATAAAAGACAAACCCCTCATATTTCCAAAGTACACATTAATAAAGCGAGCGTGGGATGAGGAAGACGAAGAGATCAGTATGGTTTTGACGTCATTAAATCTTTCGTCCCAACAGTACAGCTAACGAACAAACAACTCATCTTTGCAAGCATGCCTGAATTTTGCTTAGCTTAGCGCGAAAATGTCTGCGGGCATAAAACGGAAAACTTTTCCGTTTTATGCCCGCAGACATTTTCGCGCTAAGCAAAATTCAGGCATGCTTGAACTCGTTAATTTTGTTGTCTTTGCAAAGGCGGTAATAATTTTTGCAGACACAAATATCCCTCATTTTTGGCGTTCTTCGAGAGGTTAGGAGTCAAAACGTTTTTCCACTGAAAAAAAAACTCGTTAATTTTGTTGTTGCAAAGGCGGTAAAAACATTTTGCAGACAAATTCATGTACAACTCATTTTTGGCGTTTCGTGGGAGGTTGCGAGTCAAATTAAAACGTTTTTCACTGAAAGACGATTAGAAACGAGAAGAAGGGAAAATAAGAAAGTTAAAGGGTTGAACGAGAAAACGTGGCGAGGTGACAGAATCATCCGGACGCATGTATGCCCCAAAGGTTATTCCAGGTAGCCACTACTCTAATTAATTTTAATCCGGCTTTTTTTCTATAATATCAACGCTTCTTTGGTAACCTTGAGTGTAAATGAAGCGTTGTTGTTGTACGTTGTTGCAACAAGGTTTTCAATAAATTGAACTTGCAACGTCTACAAAAGTGGTGTTCTTTGCAATGTTCGCGGTCTGAGTCCGACAAGCTGGTTCGAAAATAGTTGTGTTCCCCTTAACCGACACGAAAGTCATCAATCACTTACAGCGCCACGTGCCTTATCATGTGTGGTTTTTTTTTTTTTTGTATTTCAATAATTGTTATCTAGTGTAAAGTTACAAGGAAGAAAATTTGCTTTGCTGCGACGCACCTTATCGGAAATTCGGGACTACTGTAAACGTTATGGTCTTAGTTGAAAGGACGACAACGAAAAATAACAAAAACATCTTTAAAGTTATTATTTAATTCAGTCACGACTACTACATTTTAAACAAATATTAAAATGATGAGGATGATTCGCTGACCAAGACTTCGCCTAATTACAAACATGAAGTAAGCGGAGATCGATCTTTCCTTCTTTCCTATCTGAGTCATAAAAAGCTTCAAAGGTTCAAGACACGCGCGGTGCAAACACAACACGCGCGCAGTGCCAACACGCCAGACGCGGATTACGTAATATCCTCGATCTTGAGGGTATATCTTGTCTTTGAAGTACTCTTTATAAGGAGTTCACCTGACTTCCGGTATCATTTCGGAAACGCGGAACGAGCGTTGAAGCAGGAATTCTTACTTTCGCTTGGAAATTGTGGTGCTGAAAAGAAGGAAATAGAAATTCAATAAGTACAGAGATGATTCCTTTTTCCGAGTGTCTATAGCTTTTCGTTCCGTAAATAACAGCTTGCATCTCTAGTAACTACAAAACAATTTCATCAAGATTGCACAGTACAAAACATCAACATTAAGTTTCTTATTTAAAGGACTTATACGTCATAGTTTGGGCGTCCTGAAAAGCTTAGCATAAATTTTTGTAGTTCGTAGTTTGTAATCCGTGTTAATCTTCTCAATCCTTAACCATCCTTGTTCGTTTATGGCTTATTATTATCTCTTTGGTGTTCTTCTACCTTAGTAAACTATTATTTTCAGGTTTCCTTTAAAAGGTAATTTTGTACAAGATGTACTTGGAAAAGTACCTGGAAATGCTCTGTTCGTACTCAGAATTCGCCAACGACACATAAAATGTAAATTGGTTTGTAAGGCAAAATACGTTGAGGAGTTGGTGGAGTGTCGCCGATTTTGAGACCGCCCCATTATTGAAGGCACCCCGTCAATAACTTCGGAAAACAACAGGCTAGCGAGATCATGCGTGACGTCAAAAGTGTTAAATCAGATTGGGCGAGGAAACCAAAGCAACTGACACCCACCCAGTGGAGAATGTTTGTCCTCCTCCGCTAAGAATAACGAATGGCGACTGGGCAGTTTTCTGTTTCTCAATAAGAAGTGCAGCGGTGTTGAGTGGTGTGTCACCGGAGTTCATCTTTTGAAGCGCCTGTAGAGAAAGAAACTAGAGTCAGTCAAAAGTGCGTAGAGAGTGAGGCCCCGTCCGCACTAAACCGGAGAAATTTGAAACCGGTGTTTTCACTTTGAAAAGGCATCAAATGTTTTCCGTCCACACTACGCCGGAGAAATTTGAAAACGGTGTTTTCACTCTGAAAACGAATCAAACGTTTGTTCGAGGAAAACTTGATCAGGGAAATCAAATGATTATCGTGACTCCATTGGTTTTGAAAAGCTTCGTTTCCGTCCGCACGAAAACGCAAAGCCGGCATTTTTAAATTCCTCCAGTTTGAAGAGCGTTTTCGAAAAGCTCCGTTTTCGTGACGGATTAGTGTGGACGGTAGGTTTAAAGGTAGAAATAAAGCTGTGTTTTCAAATTTCTCTGATATAACGTGGACGGGGCCTGGGAAGTGTGCTCCGGTATTACTCATAACCGAAAAAGAATGCCCTTGCAACAAAAACCACTCTTAATTTATGCCAAACCTTAGGAACCAGGCCATGCCCCATTCCTCATCGTTGTTAATCGACAGCAAGGAATGATGAGATGGCAGTTGCATTTCTTGGTAAAACTAGAAGGTTCTGCGCTGATACAGTGACCTATCATACTTAATAACTTACCATCTCTTCCTGGTGTTTCTTGTTTCGTTTTTCTGACTTCATCTTGCCGGACGCTTTACCGTGAAACTTGTGTGACATGTAACGAAACGCCTGTGACAAGAAAAAGAAAATTCCGCTCTAGCAAAAGGTTCCAACAAAAGAGGATAGAAGATCTGTGAATCTATAAGCAATAGTCTCCTTTTGGCGCGAAAATATTCTCAGATATTTGTCCTTGGATGTCATTTGTTCCGAGAAGCGAACAGTTTTCCTTGAGCTTCGCTACCGGAAAGCTGTTCGCTTCGAGGAACAGATGATGCCCAAGGACAAATATCGCGCCAAATGGAGGCTACTATGTTTATTACCCTTCAAATATTTTTCGCAACACGCGTAGTTTGGAAAACTGGGAAATATCACTCAGATATTCCCCAGTTTAGCTGGGGCATATTCAGTCACATGATGCGTTTAGACCAATCGCATGCGAGCGAAAATATTTGATGGATTACTAGCTGTAATATGTACACCTGTGTCCCAGAGGCCTTTCCAGGTCAACTCCGTAGGGTAGCTCGTCAAGTCGGCCTTCGGCCTGTATCCTAATCCACGTTTGCGAATAACCCCCTCTAGTGACCATTGTTCATTGCGCAATGACCCAATAAGACCAATAGAAGAATTCGAATAAAAAATTTATAATCCATCAAGTATTTTCGCTCTCGCGCGATTGGTTTAAACGCGTCACGTGACTGAATATGCCATAGCTTAACCTAGGGCCGATACAAACATCCTGCGTTTTGCGAAAATATTTGAAGGAAAATAGACAAAATAGCCTCCATTTGGCGCAAACATTTCCTCGGATATTTGTCATTGGACATTATCTGTTCCTCAAAACTCACAGTCTTACTCGTGCTACGCTCTCGGAAAACTGCTCGCTTCCCGGACAGGTGTCCGCGGACAAATTCGCAGCAAATGCAGGCTATTATTTATGTAACCAGTAACGAGCACGAGAAATCTCGTAACTAGCGCCAAGTGCGGGAAAATTTGAAACCAGTGGCAAGCGTGGGCACAGTGCAACTGAAAACGCGTAACTGGTGAAAAGCGCGGGAAAAGTGCTTAGCAAAGCATGTAACCATCGGCAAACGCGGGAAAAATTTGAAACCGGCGGCAAGCCCGGGAAAGTTAATTCCAGTTTTGCAAATGATTGGTTAACAAGTCAACAACTTGGCTCCTATTGGTCAAAGCATGCCACACGAATTTAGTACAGTACTACGCTGCGCAAACGCTCAAATAAAAAAAAACCCGTTCTTTTCGGAGATCATTAGAAACTGCGCTAAACAAAGAATGAAAATCAGTCCTTATCTCACCTCTTTAGGAGTGAGAGCGCGGCCATTATCATCAAAATATTCCAGCTTTATGTCCGGTTTGTACTCTTGCTTGCTCTTTGATGCTCCGCTGCCGTATCTGAAAAAATAACAAGGAATCGTTGTTCAAAATCTAATTTCTCCTTATAATATCAATACATGATCAAGCAGACAAGTGGTGAGAATAAAGAAATTCATCAACTAAGTGATACAGTCCTGATGAAACACGAAATTCTCAGACTTGACATTACAGAAATGTATGGTTACGGTTAAGGAGAGTCGAATGGTGATCAAGGAATAAACTTAACTTACCTGTCTCTATCACGGTCTCGATCACGATCTCTGTCAATATCCCTTAAAAAGAGGAAAGAAAAAAGAACTTGCTGTTGGTCTTCAACACAACAAAGATCTTCATAAAAATTAAACAATGTGTGTACGGGTTCTTCCCTTCTTTTGTTGGCGAATACACACAGTATAAGGCAGTATAAGGTGTCTCTAGCCTGAACAACTAGAAGCGTTGTTACAGTCCCTAATGGAATGCTAATCCACGACAAGCATCTCTCTCCCCCCCCCCTCCCCACACCACCAATTTGTCAGTATAGGTCACCCGAGAGTTTGGGGGGGGGGGGGGTACTGTGACGTAACAGACCGTCTCACCAGTAGGCTATCATTCCTACTATTAGCAAAGGCACATAAATTAACACACACGGTTATTTTTACAGATCATATCATTCCTTATTTGCATCACAATGACAAACGCTTTACCTGGATGGCCTTCCACCACGTTCCCGTTCTTCCTCTCTTTAACGAACAAGTGAAAAAAAAAAATTCATCAGCGTTCAATAAACGATTGCTATTATTACTCATAAAGTAAGAAATTTTTTGGTTGGAATTGCGCCCCTGAAACACTGTCTGAGCTGGCGGTAACTGAGTCACATATATACTGACAGCGACAAGCCGAGCCGATGTCGAAAGTCTCGGAAAGTTCGTGGTGTTTTCTCATTGGTTAATACCAGTCGGAAACTATTCGGGTGGTTAACAACAAATCGCCGAAAAAATGAAATTGCTCCCCCAAACTGGGCCATTTTTATAGCTAATCTCCAAATACATAAAATACATTAATAAGAAACTGGTCTTACCGCATCTTTTCTTCATCTACAACGCCAACAGAGGGAAGAAATGAAAGCGCTTTTCCTTCAATCTTTGCTTTAGAAGTTTGCTCCAGTAACCCTGAAAGGTAATCAATATACCGTCATGACGCAACGCCAAATTCTCACAACTAAGTTCAAAGAAATGTATGGTTAACAGTTTGGAGAATTAATAATTCAAGCTTAGCGCAGGAAGGATTAAAACATGACGAGTTTATTACCTTTCTTTGACGCAAGAAACAGAGCAGCACCAACTCCTTTTCCAACCAAAGGTTCGGCATCGAGAATGTTATTTTCCGTCTCCTTTAAAACATGTAAAATAAAATAAGGAACGAGGTAATAAACAAAATAAAAAATAGTTAACTGTTGTATTGTAGCCGCCAGCAACAAAGTGCCGATACCTATTAATCTACCTGGGTGGAGAGAGGCACTGTGAGAGTTAAGGTGGTATGGTACCCTCAAATGGACCAAAAAGTTTGTTTAAATATGATGCAGAAAGATCAATTGTGTGCTATTGCACTCAAGAAGAGAAATTAAATTTCTAGAGTTTTACTCAAAATGGTTGCTATGGAAACCAGCCACAGCCTTTTGAGGTAGTGTTTTACAGTATTGACGCCAACACTTCCTGCTCTTTTACAGAACAAGATTTGATTGTCAAATAAGCATATCGTGTAAGTTTCTGTTTTGATCTGTGCAATGAACCTAAGTTTTGACAGTTAACTCTCACTTTCAGTGCTTTTTACAGGCTTTATTTGGAAATAACCTTATTTTTACCACACCCAATGGACAAATCATCTCATGTCACGTGACAGACGTTAAAATGTTACAATTTTTTTGGTTTATAACATCACGACACTATTGGTCTTTGATGAGCCCAAGTTTCGGGAATTCTACTTAAAAATCTTGCAAAGTAGAAATGTTGGCGCGAAGTCAGTCGCTACAAAAGTAAACTTTTGAAAAAAATTCACTTTAAGTTTCTTACACGAAGTATTAAGCATTTAACGAGCCAAAAATAGCGGGGGTGGGGTGCAGATTGGATCTCGGGGGAGGGGGTGCAATGGTTGTTCTATTTTGTAAAAAGTTACCGCAGTTGTGGGGAATATTCCTTTTCATAAGGGAAGTGAATGAGCCTGTGATGGCAAAGCTTTTCACAACTAATCATACCAATCGAGTTGTTCATGTCTTTAAAGTTTTTTCTAAGTAGTTGCGTTCATATTTGTTAAAACTAAACTATATTTTTGGTCACGTTCGTATAGCAAACAGTCGTTGCTATGGCCGTTGCTACGTGAAAAAACTTATACCACTGTGTACTTTCCTTAAATTTCACACTCATCTCGAAGAAAATTCGACAAGATCGTTTCAGAGTCTTTTTGACAAGTCCTCAAGGGTTTTAAGTCCAAGAAATTGAATTTTTCATAAACATCGCCATATTTTAGGGTATCATATCCCCTTAAGTGTCTTGCCCAAGAACACAACACAATGACCTCAGCCAGGGCTCGAACCCAGACCGCTCAATCCAGAGTCAAACGTTCAGTCACTAGGTCACCGCGCCTCAAACCGTTAAGATATTTACTAGTCATCTTGTCATTTCGCTCATTCTGTTTAGAGAGGAGTTTTCTCAATTTTGTTTTACAAAACTCACGCATTGGTAAACTTTAGAACTTGAAGCAAAAAAAATGACAAAAAAATACAAAATCTCTGTATGCATATACATGGCGTGAATTTTAGAAATAACTCAGAGCTCGAAGAAAAAAAGAATTAGAACCAAAGACAACTCAATTGTTGTTGTCAGGCATTAACAGCCACGTATTCAAATACAGACCTCTTCTCGCTCTTTTTTCATCTTCTCTTCTTGTGTTTTGACCCATTCCCAACCTCCCTGCGGTTCAGCTTCTTCATCTCTCTCGACATCCATACGCCACTGCAAAGTAAAAGACCAGTAACAAATAAGAACAAGTATGGAAGAGATGCTATAAACTCCCAGTCTTGGTTAAATCGTTGTCTTGATTGGAGGAAAACACATCACGTGATATTTGCAGTGCACTGCGACCTGCACGTGATCAAGACGTGCACTGAAAGAAAACCGCGGGAAACATTGCGCATTTCGTGTTAAACGTGAGAACACGTTCACATTTTACACAAGAAACACGAAAAGCGGCTGTTTAATTTGAGCTTTGACCAGTAAAAACGCTTCTTTAAATCTCAAATTAAAGCGAAAGGTTATGAAAAGAAGAAATACGACTTAGTATTGAGTACTTTTCAGACCAGAAAGTGAGTAAACCAACGCAACTCGCAATTTGCCGAAGTTCTCGCTGACGTTGTGACTCGTGTACACACCTCGTTACAAAGCAAGGGAAGTGCCGCCCATTTCATCAAATTGTTGCTGTAATATAAGAAAGAACAACGGAAAAAGAGGAACCGTTCACAAATGGATAACTGCACTTGTTATACCTCGTTATCGTCATCTTCTTCTTCCTCCACCTGTTCACCAGGTACATCTACGAAAAAAACAAACTTAAAATGTTCACCGTTCGTAATCCTCCTCAATCTTTCTCAATCCTAACCATCCTTGTTTGTAATTGTTATACAGTTATCTCTTTGCTGTTTTTTTCTTGACTTGGTTTAGTATTATTTCAAGGTTTGAGTCAATTTTGAAGGTAACTTTGTCTCTCGTTAAGCAACAACTCATCAGTTCCTTTAGACAATGAAAATCTTCGTAAACTATAAACTTTCACGGCAAACACACACACACACACACAAAATATGCAAATAAAAATAAAAACTAAACTCACTTAATGTTGGTAGCTCCCCAAGCGTGCGACAAAACTCAGAAGTCGAGTTTAAGATGATGGAATCTGAAATAGAGAAACATCATCTATCGAGAAGAACATTTTTGTTTTTCTGTCAGTGATACTGGCATACTTGGAAAAAGAAATTCGAGTTCTCCAACTAAGGGTCGAACTCTCTGTTTCATTTATCATCATTGCAAATCTATTATCTCTGAAGTGGTCAACAGACACTTTAGAATAGTCAACGGAAAGACAACAGTTAACTGTTAATACGATTTTGGGAAGCAATCCTCGTATTGAAACCAGACAATAGTCATATCCCAAGTTTGGTTTAAACACGTGAAACATTTGCTGTGTAATGAAGTGAAGACTTCACGCACAGCGTTTGTTACTGGCTTCACTGCTAATATGCAGGTCGTGTTAGCTGATATTAATATCTAAACCGACAAACGGTCGCTTAAAAAGAGAAGAAAACCTTTGACCGCTGTTACTCAGAATAACTAGTGCCAGGATGCGCCGACTATCACTTCTGAGTAAGACGGACACCTCGACAAGAAAAACAGTTGGTGCTAGTATGGACAGTGTTTGTCTTGGACAGAGCCGGCTGAATCTGGACTCACCTTTCTTTTCAGTCTCATCTTCCTTTTCTTTCTTTATCACAGTGGCTAGAACCTCCGCAACCTGGAAATTACACCACAATCAGTCGGATTGTACATTTAATCTGATTCAATAGAGCCTTTCCCAAAAAAGGACCACAAAGAAGCTACATCACGACGCGAACTGAAGCTTAGCGAAACATATTGAAGTTCGTCGTTCAAAATCCTTCTTAATCCTTGCCAATCTTAAACCGGCCTTGTTCCTGTGGCATCATGTCACTTCTATTATGTTTTTCCACCTTATTAAAACTATCATTCTGAGCTCTCATTCGATTCAAAGGTGATTTTGTACTTGGCAAAAGAAAAAGACATTAACAGAGCTCCTTTAAAGAAATATCTGTGTGGCTTTGTAGCGTCAAAGCATGTTCATCGATTATTTCCGAGAAAGCATGTCTTTTCTGAATGATACATACCTTTTCTGCACCGGTTGTTGATTTCTTCTGCTTCAGTCGACGAGACCTGAGGTGGGGTGGGAAAAAATTTGTTATATTCAACATCGCCACTCTATTATATGTGACAGCGATTCGTAAGATCACACAAACCAGTTTTCAGTACTTTGTACAACTGGGCCTTAAACATGGCAAAAGAAATAGTACAAACAGTAAGAAAGAAACTCAAATGCATTTAGCTTAAGTTAGTTTTTGTTCAGGGATTCAAAAAAAAAAAAAAAAGAAAAAAAAAATTAGCATTTACCGCTGTAATGCTAGCTGCAGTTCGAGTTGTGCCTCATCTTCTTCAACTATCGAGCTGTTATCTGTATCAGCCATTAAGACTTCTGAAAAAGAGCAGGAAGAAGTGTTAGCAAATGACCGTCAAATGTCCCTTGAAGCTGCGAGAGACCAGCTTATCTTTACTAACACAGGTAACATTTTGCAACATCACCCTGGCAAAATGCAGACTTAAAAATTACACGAAAGTTTTTGCGAAATCCCCGATTTATTTTCAAATGCCCAGTGTTTGCCGAACCTTAACGAACCAAAACCAAAGATTTTCCGAAGATAATCAACGTTCGCGAACGTTTCTTAACATTTCCGAAGATAGCGAAGCCTTGAACCGAAAATTTTCGAGGAGAACGAGGAATGTCGCCCTGTTTACGCCAAAAATTGCGGGAAAGATAGATTAAAAGAGAA
Organism: Orbicella franksi; assembly: GCF_964199315.1. Lineage (NCBI taxonomy): Eukaryota > Metazoa > Cnidaria > Anthozoa > Scleractinia > Merulinidae > Orbicella > Orbicella franksi. The sequence goes on along the minus strand of NC_138159.1, from coordinate 5,349,226 downwards.
TTTTAAAGGACAATTGAATTGATAGCACACCTTCGTCGTCGGGTTCCAGTGGATCGAGCTCCATCATGTGGTCATCTTCTTCTCTGTCTTGTCTCTTTGGCGCATTCTTCAGGATCGACTTGACACTCCTGTTAGAAGAGAACGATAGTATACGGTCAAACCAGCATTAGAACAGTTTTCTTATAACTAACTTAAAACCAAACCAAAAACAAATCAAACAGTTAATCACCATAGCAACTAAGAGTGCAATAAGCCAATCAAAACTCAAAAAACAAAAAACAATGTAACAAGTGGTAAACGCGGAAAAACAGTTAATTCGGGGAAAGCGCGGGAAACGCGTAACTGGCAACCCCGGGGGGCTCCCATACAAAAAGGACAGGGGTGTTCGTCGGAAATTTTGAAAAGAACCCGGAAAAGGTACCAAGATCCTGTTTTGCGGGCGTGGCTTGAAATTTTTTTTCTCCTCTAAGAGGTACCAGTTCTTACATAACACATTACCTTCTGTCATTTTTTTTCGGCTCAATACCCTAAAAGGTACCAAAACAGCTCCTGCTGTTTTGACCCCTAAAAGCACCCCCGTCCTTTTTACATGGGAGACGCCCCGGATTGGCAACTCGACACAGCACCGTGCATATATGTGAAGTCTGTACACAGTGAAAAAGCGCGGGAAAAAAATGTGACCGGTGAAAAAGGGCGGGAAAAGAATGTAACCGGTGAAAAAGGGCGGGAAAAGAATGTAACCGGTGAAAAAGGGCGGGAAAAGAATGCAACCGGTGAAAAGCGCGGGAAAAGAATCTAACCAGTGAAAAAGCGCGGGAAAACGTTTAACCTGCGATAAGCGGGCAGAAAGAGCTTTCTTTGGTGAATGCAAAGTAACCTACCTTGACCCTCTATCACTGTTTAGATCTGTTTGTCCTGGTAACACGTCAAGATCGCCAGCCTACAAAGAATCACCATGATTAGGCTATGGAAACATATACAGTGCAAGTGTGTGAGAGGTTGGTTTCTATCAATAACCTGTAACATTGAAAGAAACTATGACTAAGCTAGTTGAACATCTCAAGTTTAACCCATTAACGCCTTGAAAAACTGCCACGATTTGATTAATTTTTTGACTTCTTCATTTACATGTAAACAGCTATACTGGGATCTTGATTTGAGAATAGAGGAGATTAAGAAGGGAGTTGAAAATATGAGGCTTATTTTTCCACGATGCTCCAGTCAGCTCCACCCGTATAAAAACTGAACATCAACACATAAAGTAATTCACTAACATTTACCTTTAGAGTTTCTCGCTTCTTAATTTTTCTCCTCTTCTTTGGTTTCTTAAATTTTACCTGTCCAAGTGGAGATGAAGACAACAGTGTTAGGTAAAATATAACTAATAAATAAAAGCTATGCAACGTGTTTGTTCAACTTTGAGTGGTATACCGTGGAATATTGCCCGGGTCACTCGAGTTTTCTCGATACACAAACGAGCATTTAGGCGAGTGTGTATACCAAGAAAATACAAGTGACAAGTGGGATGTTTCATGGTATACCACGAGAGAGCGTTGTATAACTATTTCATATCATGCCATAGAAAATACAGTGGCCAACGTAGTGAATGTGCCATACGCGCGGCGCATGATGGGAAGGTTGGATGTAATACCGAAGAATATACAATGGCTCTCCTGTATTCTGATTGGCTGTATTTTCTATGGCATGGTACAAAACTTGTTATTTATTTGGAATGTCATCATAAAGCAATTGTTACCATTTCTTCCTGAGTATAGTACTCGACAGCCAACTGAGGTTTTGCCATTTCCAGTGATACCTGAAAAATGAGATTAACTTTATCTTAGTATCTATAGTATAATGGGATCAAGAAGTTTAATGATTCAATTTAGTGCTCGAGGCGTTAATTCACTTTTGGTCACGTTTCAATCAAACCACTGAGTTCCTTTAGGTTTGTTGGTGTAGTTTATGAAATTCCCCAGACGAACCCTTTCAAATGAAACATCATATCTTGGGTTCAAAGCCACCATTTTAGAAAAATGGTGGTTATGAACCCAAAAATATAAGAATATTAATATTAACCCCTTACTAACCCAGCGTGAGGACAGTACTTTGGAACATTGGCCAGAGGTCGTGGCAGGACTGACCGTGCGCAGCGAGGTCCGTAGAAAAACGACTGAAGGCCAATATTGTCAAGTACAGATCAAGCATGCCAGGATATGAATCAAAAATTATTCCATGGCACTAGAAAACCAAAAAATATATACGGCTTATGACTGTTTCCATGGAAATGGTTGGTATGGCCAAATCCCAGCCAAGAGAGAACCAATCAGAATGCTCTGATTAGCCTCCAGACAACCTTGCCATATAATAATGAGTATTGTTTTCTCATACCATCTGGGCTTTTAGCTTGGCTTGTATCTGTTTAGGAAAAAACAGCAAAAAATAATTTATTCAACAAACAGATCTACCAGTTATATTATTTTACTATTTTTTGTAAGAGCATTGAGATTTTTGATGTCATGCGCTAGAAAAAGATTATTATTTTTATTATTATTATTATTATCATTATTATTATTATTTTGAATTAATCTTGACATCAAAATTAAACTTAATATGCAGTCCAAAGGAAACTAATTCTTGCAAATGTACCTTTTTCACTTCATCTTCTTTGGTTGTGTCATATTTTCCACCAGAACCTGATAGCAAATCAGATGAAAAAATTAATTGGACATTAATTTTGATTTCATGAAAAGAGCTAGTTTCTAAAGTGGGGTTAGGGTCATGTTGTCATCAACCCAAGAGAGAGGCAACTTTTTACAGTGTAAAATTCAAGCATCAAACTTTTAGTTACAAGAATTGGATTATTATTTACAAACATGTGTCATAATCATAGTCATAGTCATAGTCATTGTTCTTGGACAATTCTGTCCAAGGGGGAAAGGTGCGTGAGGTTTATCCTATGCAAAGCACAACCCCTGAGACAAGGCTAGACCACAACACCGGGAACTACATGCCATACTCGTTTTGATAAGTGTGTGGGTTCTTTAACGTCCCCTGCTAGCCATGTAACACTGAAGATGCTGGAGAAGGGGCCTACGGTTTATAGTCCTTATCCAAGAAGACTTGAACATCTAACCATTTGCAGATGTAATTACATGTACAAAGGTAGCACATTCTCCTCAGTTATTTTAAGACTTTGAGTGTTGGTCCGGTCTGGGGATCGAACCCTCGACCTCCCACACAGCAGACTGGCACTCTACCAACTGATCAAATTATATTTCCTTACCAAGAACAAAAGATTTTTTTTGCTCTCCATCAATTTCTTCATCGTACTTTTGCAAAAGTCCTCTTGGTTTGACCTTGAATAATGTACAATATGAAGTCATGAGCTTGCACAAGTTACCATATACCTGTAGCTAGCAAAAACCACGTCTAGTTCTAGCCTACATGTAGCTACAGCAAATAGTCGAACTGAATGTTTTGAGCATCATAAACACTGTTTTGTGCCTCTGTGATCACAGACAAACATGACTGATGATCAAATGGGATTGTTCATCCTCCAGAAGTACCATAAATTTCCTATCCCCCATCTCAAGCATCCCTTCTTCCAATGCAAGCCCCCCCTCACCCAAGCTCCACTCTCCCCCCCCCCCCCAATTACAAATGCAAAGCACCCACCAATAATGACCGTCCTACTCCTATAACCCTATGAGTGTATTTAGACTCGAAAGCAAGAAGCAAGAAAAAGATAACTAGACTTTCCATTACCTCTTCACATGTACATAGCTTGTTTTTAACAGTATTTCATGTCGTTATCAGTATGCTCAAAAACTGTGAGGTGAATTTGAATACTGCATAGATAACCTGTAGTGCATTCCATGTCACATTTACAAAGTTCTATTATGCAGCATTCCTACATGACCCAAAAACTCTCATATGGATTATCACAAATTTTTGAAATGCAAAATGCCGTCTGATAATAAGCTCCTTTCCTCCTTTGAAAATGACAGTAAGCCCATTGAAGGAGCCTCTTGGTCAAATTTTACACCCCGGACTACTTAATATCAGAATTTTACAGCAAACATAGACCATTATATACGAACCATCATATATAACCATTTTATATAGACCATTGTACAGTTTGCTTGCGAAGAGTAGAATGTAAGTGACGAACACAGTATTAATACTTGCCATGCCATATTCATCCGTTTCAGCTTCCTCATAAGGCCGGTAATCTGGTTTTCGCTTTCTTAGCTCAATGTTTTTGTTTCCCTGATGAAAAAGAGAAAAGATTTAAGGTCAAGACCAGTTCAAGGGACTCAAGAAGCTAGATTAGTCAATCAGTGCTAACCATGTAACAGTAAAGAGCAGCTTCGTTTTATTAGTAGAAGTAGCTTGGAGTTTCAACTCCAATGAAATAAAGTTTTAGTTTACAAATTACTATAAATTACATGTATCCTAGAACACTCAGTCACATGGTTGACCATTTGAAATCATAAGCCTTACTCAACATGAATTACTTAAAATTTCACTAATTTGCTTGCATAAAGTATACCAAGAGATATGTGTACATAATATAAAAAATATTCGTAATGTGAAAATGTTAGACCCATGAAAATGTCAAAGGCAGAAAAGTTTTCAGGAGTTTGTTCATCTGAGGGTTTATCCCCCAGTATTTTTCAGATTAAAGTACGAATTCAGTAAGTATTCATTAACACTACCATTCTAAAAAATAAATGGCAATTGTTATGGAGGGGTGGAACTTCAACATAACAAGAACTGTTTTCAACTCTACTGTGGCCTGATGGCAAGAATGAATCTGGAATTAAACTATTCAATGAAATATTTACAACATTTGAAACATATCTTACCTTTTCTTTATCCACAATATTTACATTTATTAAAGTTTGTTCATCCTCATCTAGGACAGCTAAAACAGACAAATATATCAAGGGAAATTCAATGTAAGTGGCATGGAAGCTGAGAAAGTGGTCATTACAAATATTTCCAAATTGTAAAAATTAAACCAACTTACAGGCATCTTTTAAAGTCATGATCACTGAAGTGCCCTCCTGAAAAACACAAAGAAATGTAAAGTTAATTTTATTATTTTTAATATCTGATGTAAAATACTGTAATTATAGGTTCACTAAGCATTCAGTGGTACCATGAGGGAAAAGTGTCTTAGAAAGGAAATCAAACAGAGCTTGAACCTGGACCACTTAAGATGATTTCCACAGAACATTTGAGCAATAATGCCAAAAATAAAGGTACCAAAAAAACCTCATTGCATGGTAATATTAATTGAATAAAGGTAAGAAGATGTTATCCAGACTTAAGCTCTCAAGCTGACCCCACAAGTGAACATTGAACTTGAAGTTATCCATATTTCAATAAAGGCAGACGTTGCGCGTTAGTTGAAAACACAATAACACATGCATTAAGCTACCTTACAAGGTTTGACATTAAATTTCTCGAGAATGCTTGGGGATTTAATTGCGGGGTCACCTAGAGAAATGAATTACAGCGAGATGCTTTAAATAGTATTCAAAAAGTTACTGTGCTATGAGTAGATTATTAGTAAATAATTTTTGAACTTATTGCTCAAACTTTGAGTGGAATCTGTCTTAATCTGGAGCTCTATCCAGTTGGTAATTAACTTTATAACTGTACGTATACACTTAAATTTTTGTTCTCTGTATCTACAGCTGTACTTTAACATGATGGTAACCAGCTCAAAAGCCAATGGCTACTCTGGTTACCATGCACATATTTTTTTCTTCTCCATAGTCATATAATTATGCAATATAATACTGATGTAAATTTTCAAATTCTGTAGTACACAATAAAAGATTGATTGATTGAACAGCTCTAACATACCGTAAAATGTTCCAATGAATGTTCAACTTTTATGCCCCTGAGGTCCTGACTTGAGTGGGCCTATGAAGAGAGTTACATCAGTTGAGACATATAGTTATTAGACATCAGCTGTTCAAAGAAAACAAGAAAATATCACCATCCTGTACTGAACACATGTTTGTCTGAGAGTCACTCTAAAGGGCAAAACTCTTGATTATTGTCAGTGGTGCAGACTTCTTAACAAAGAGATATATTTCATTTGGAAAAGTAAAAACTCATCCATGAATGTTGAAACACAACAACGTTTTGATAATCTTTACTTTAACATGACAAATTACTCAAGAACACTGGAGACAGCTTGAATAATTATTTTGAATAAAAATCACCAAGTGAATGCTTATTAATGTTGTCTACAAACTAAGATGGGACAGTGTAGTATGTAACAATGGAAATATTTTTCTTTTTACATGTAGCTATACTAAATAACTGACTGATGAACATACAGTGAACAGAAAGATATCAATTGTAAGCAATGGATATTAGGCTTAGATTAAAATTGGAAAAAAACAAACTTCTTAAGATAGTGAGAGAACAGGAAAATTTTTGAAGTGACTAAAAGGTACAGGTGTACATGTACACTCAAATCTAAGAGAAATGCCTTTTGGTTGAGATGGTGGAAAGTTCAAATTAAATGACTTTTAGAGAGTAGGGTAATATAGAAAATGCACGGTGTTATTTTCATCAAATTCCTTACTGGTTGCCGTGGTCTTGAGAGAGAGCCAAATTCTTCTTCCACTAAATTACTAATTCCAAACTCCTCATCCATTTCTGCTAATAGCTGGGCCTGTACATGTAGATGATTAATGTGCATGTTTGTATCAACCTCAATATTAACTAGTAATTAGTCAGTATACCTTGAGTAAATTTGGCTATAACATAGAAAAAACTGAACCAACCATAGCTAGGTATTATATCAGTCATAAAAAAAATAAATGTTTTTGATATCTGGATGATTCCAACTAGCTGTCCAGAGTGTTACAGGGTGGCAATCTGCATATGCCTTGGTCTCTTTAGAAGTTGCGGTATGACCCTGGCTTTTCTGGCTAGCCTGCAATGTTTGGCCACAGTGTTCCTGTTGGCCTGTTAGGTTTTTGCACCCTTGATAATATTTATGTCAGTTTGTAATCCACATTAATATCATAAACCATATAAAACACAGCAACTAAAAGTGTGAGCCACGAAAGTAAATATACAGCCAAACATGTAATCGCAATTTTATATTGAATCTTCTGGTGCACCATGGAATAATCAGTATATTATTTGAATCTACCATTTCTACTGGCCAGCATACACATGTGTATGTGGGTGGTTTAGCAAACTTACTCGTTTCTCGGCCAGAGCCTTTTCTCTTTCTGTTTTTCTGCTCTTGTTAACCCATGACATGGCACTATCGTCATCACCATCACTATCTCCTGCACCGAGGCTTTTTACTTTGCTTTGAAAGAACAGATTTAAATTCAGTTTGCTGGACATCCATGTTATAATACTCTGACGTCAGTGTTGTAAGAGAGGGACAAGAAAATTTCTCTAAATTTCTCTCTCCAATCAGGTGTATATTACAGTACCGCTCAAAAGTAAGTTACCACCGTCTCGCGAGATGCGTCTCGTTTCTCGCAAGACTCGTCTCGAGAGAAACGAGACTTGTCTCGAGAGAAACGAGACAAGTCTCGAGAGAAACGAGACAAGTCTCGTTTCTCGCGAGTGCACTGGAAGTACCAATGCTACGCATTCGTCGGTATTCAAAACCTGTTTTGTTAATAAGACGTCTGTATCGTATCGTATCGATTAGCGCTGTAGACACGATTTTCATTCTCATAAGCAATGCGTGTACCATGTGTGTATTATAAATTCTCAAGCGTCCAGTATTGTTTCATATACATCGACCAAACCTTTTTTTATTCCAGCCAGACTGGCTTAACATTTAGTTTTTGTAAATACATGCGCAATAAAAGTTGAAGGTATGTGAATCGTCAGCAAGTTAGTCACTCTGTTTACAAATATGTTTTACACTTGTATTAATTCTCTTGTTTGTATAGATCTTAAAAAAAAAGTTTGTTCGCAACCCTAAACATGATTCATACAGTTGATAATCAAAATGTAGTGTTCATGAAACATGTGGAGTTTTGTCACCCGATCTACGTGTTGGAAGTTAAAGCCGCGATTGCGATCATTAAGTCAACACAGCAGCGCCGCGTTCGCTTGCACTTGGTAACACCGGTCATAGTCAATCGAACGTTAGGAAATCGAAATCAGTTCGATTGAGTTCGGCAATCTAGAATCTTTTAAGATGACACAAATGGTTGAGGTCCGAATTTTCAAATAAACAAGTCTTTGAAGGGTTAAAGCGTTGTGCCGAAAAAAAAGTCTCACCTTGAATTAACATAAGTTCACACTTTACGCGTGGGTATGTGTGGCAAAAAAACAATACAGTCTTCATTAGAAGAAGTTTTGTGTAACTACACGCGCAATAAATTAAATACATTTAAACTCAATAAAAAAGGTTTCGAGGACAGCGCGTAGAGCTGTGAATGGTTTTCTAAGTTTGATCAACGGACTTTGTTTGACTTTGGTGCTATGTAAGTGCTAAAAAAAGTGCTACAAGTGAATGCTAAACAACGCGCGTAATCAAACAAAGATATTTCGATTAACTGCGAACTGACTTTTGGTTGGGGCGAAGTGACCGTAATTGGAACGTTCAGGTTTTTCGGGCGTGTACAACATTCTTTATATAAATTTTGCCTTAAATTATTGCCTATACAGTAAGGACTGGTTTCACAGTTTTGGGGCGAAGAGATATCGATTTTTACCACAGGACCATTAGGAGGCTGACAGAATTATTTTTTAGTGGGCCAAATGCAATAGATAGTAAGGTAATTGGAATGATGAAGTTACAAGCAATTCATGTCCAACTACTAATTGACATCACAGAATAAGTTTTTACCTGTATGTAATGCCAGGTCAACAATACTTTATTTCTTCACTTCAGGAAAAGGATGTGAATATGACGAAGAGAGGGGCTGGGAAGAAGGATACTGGGAAAAAGAAAAATGGAGGAAAGAAGGTAACTTGAAATTTCAGTGGTTTTTAGAGTCAACATTTTCTAGGGAGATAGCATAGCATAGCCCGAAGAGTTTTGAAGTTAACAATGTAACTATTCACGAATAACAGATTTAGAGTAGCTTCCTAGTCATTTTTGTTTTCTTATATTTCTATTTTATTGGGTTTGATAGGATGAATGTCAGGTACTTCTGACGGTAGCACCTGCAGAGCCAGAGAAAGAAAAGTCCGAAACCGTGCTACCCGCATTGTGTGACACTAACAACAATGTGAGTGGGGAGAAGGATGCCGGCAACAAGGTAACTTGACAAAGTAAACATTGATAATTAAGCAAGTTGAGATGTCAATGCTTGGATGGTTTGGTATCGCTCCACTAAGATCCACAATGAAATGTGTATATATTGTATCTTCTATTGAGATTGCAAACGTTTTGCGGCAGCGCTTACATGTGGTATAACCTGAAGTTTTCAAAGTCAACAACCTTGTTAACAAAATTTGAAATGTTCACTTTTAGAGAAGCTTCCCGGTCCTTTTTTTCTTATAGTTCTATTTTACTGATTTTGATAGGATGAATGTCAGGTACTTCTGACTGAAGAACCGGCTAATGTAGAACAGTCGGAAACGCTTACAAAAACATTGATAATTAAGCGAGTTGATACAGTAAACACCCGCATATAAGAACACACAATTTCAGAGGTCAGACTGATTGTGTTCTTATTTATCGGATGCTTAGTGAAAAATCAGCCTCAGGATGTTCTTAAATTTTTTTAAATTCAGTGCTGTACAGCATAAAAAATGTTGCTAGAAATTTTAATCATGTTTTTGGACAATTACATAAATTGATGGAACAATAATTAAAAACCTAATGTTCAAATAGGTCTACTGTAATCAGTAATGTAACAAAACAGTAACAAGAAGGGTGTATGTATAGTTCTGTGGCAGATCCATATGCTGCCCCACCATTGAAATGCCTAAAGTAGAGGTCCACTGTACATCTGCAAATCTGACACCCTTCCCATTTTATAAGAACATTATTTTTTTTTCCAGGCTGATATTGTTCTTATAAAAGTGGTGCTTTATTTGCCAAATTTCAGCCTGATGTTCTTAATCCATGTGTTCTTATATGCGGGTGTTTACTGTATGTCAAATGATGTCATTTGACATCAGATAATTAAGCGAGTTGAGATGTCAGATGTTAAATCCAACAATCTTGAATGGTTACTTATCTTGTTCACTTATTTTTTTCTAACCTTTTCAATAAGAACATTGAAACTGTGATAAATAGCCAGACAGGTCTCTTATTCCCTGTACCTATTATTTTCTTTTTCATTTGTCTTTTATAAGATGAACCTCAAGAGTCTGCACCTCCCGCCTCACCAGAAATGCTTGCATCTTCAATGCCAAAGCCGCCTACAAAGCCAAGACGATTATATCAGGACCAGTTGAGCTTCCTTGATGACCTTCTCGAAAAGAGAGAAGACGTTTCTATACATGAAAAACTAGATATAATTATTGAAAACCAGAAAGCATTTTTTAACATTATGGCTGATGTAATGAGGGGAGGGTTTGTAGGTACACATGTACGTAATGACGTTAATCGGGGTTTAGGCCTATGCCAAATATGGAGGGAGAGTCAAACGTTTCGGAAGGGAGAGACAGGGCATCAAGTGCTTCAGTGGGGAGGGACGGGGAGTCAAACATTTCAGCAGGGAGGGATAGGGCAACAAGTGTTTCAGAAGAGAGGGACAGGGCATCGAGTGTTTCAGTAGGGAGGGACAGGGGGTCAAACGTTTCAGCAGGGAGGGATAGGGCAACAAGTGCTGCATCGAGTGTTTCAGTAGGGAGGGACAGGGGGTCAAATGTTTCAATAGGGAAGGATGGGGCATCAAGTGTTTCAGAAGAGAAGGACAGGGCATCAAGTGTTTCAGTAGGGAGGGACGGGGGGTCAAATGTTTCAGTAGGGAGGGATAGGGCATCAAGTGTCCCAGAGGAGAGGGATTGGAGAACTTCAAATTTTGTTACTGAGGACATATTGGGAGGTAGAAGTGACATTTCAATTGTTATGGGAGAATCATGCAGTTTGGGGGAGGGATACAAGGAAAATGATATTGTTTCACAGGGAAGTTTGCAGGATATTTCAAATGTTATGGGAAGGTTCAGTCAGGGATCCACGGAAAATATTGTTTCACGGGGAAGTGGAGGAAATCGAATTTTAGGGGACATTTCAAATGTTATGGAACGGGCAAGCGCTTTGGAAGAGGGTGATAAGGAAATTGGTAATGTTTCACGGGAACAGTCGTTGGGGGAGGAGGATAAAATATTTATGGGGGAGGCTTTACTTTTGAAGCGTTCAAGTTGTAGTGTGGGAAATTTCGCCGCTAAGTTTTTAAGCATTATCTTTAAGCCGGAGGAGTTAATTAACTGTAACTGTACTGGGACTCGGGGAAAGGGGCAGCTGAATGCTGTGAAAATAGATATTGTAAAAAAGTATGTTCTAAAACTGTATCCATGTACCCCAGCACAACAGGACTTAGTGTGGAGGAAATGTATTATTGCTATCGACAAATTTTTGCGAAGGAAAAAGCGTGATGGCCGGGAACGACGAGATTAAATAAGCTCTATTTTTAATGTTACAGTAATTAATTCATATGTTTGAGTGTGCTAAAATCCGCTTTCTCAGATTGAACCCTAACGGCCAGTTTGTGCGAAACAGGCCAGTTTGTGCGAAAATGAATTCATCAGTCTTAAAATCGGAGATTCTCACGTGTTCAAGTTCATATATGAAAGATTGAGAGACAACAACATAGTTTCGCGGATTTAAGCACGCTCGAGTACAGTATTGCCGTTCGAAGAGAAAAGTTTCCGTTGTCATGAATGTAATTTAGAAAAGATCACAACTCTTAAGGCTGGTTTCCATATGATCGCAGATGATCGTGGATCGCGGATCGCAGATCGCAAAAAGTTCTGCGATCGTCAGTGATCATAGGGAAACACACTTCTGCGATCGTCTGCGATCCTGCAATCGTGATCGCAGACGATCGCAGACGATCGCAGAAGATAGAACCATGTTCTATCTTCTGCGATCTGCGATCGAAACGTATCCCATAATATTTTGAATTCCGACCCATGATTCAACGCTTCTTTGCAACAAAGCAACCGCTTATTTGTTGTAAACATGGCTGGCGTTGAACAAGGTAACGTCAGTAACGAGAAATTTATGGAGGAAGTTGCGCGATATCAGTGGGTTTACCACTGTAACAGTAAAGATTTCAAAGACAAAAACGAAAAGGCTAACTGCTGGGAAAAAATTGGGGAGAAATTTAATTTATTGGTGGCTGAGGCGGAGGTCAAATTCCACAACATAAGAACTGCGTATGGTCGTTATCTGAAGCGATTGAAAACGCTACCTTCTGGATCGGGGCGAGATGCAGTGCCAAGGGAATTTCAAAATAGGTTGACTAAAAGAAGAAATAAATTTGTTTGCAGCAAAATTTCCTCCTCGACGTCCGCCATATTGTTTGCTGCGATTTAACGTCAGCACAACACCCGTGTAATTTTGACAGTTCCGCTGTCCAAAATGTATTCAACAGTCGGCTCTGCGATCGCTTGCGATCGCCTGCGATTATATGGAAACAACTCCCTTTGCGATCGTCTGCGATCTGCGATTTGCGATCCGCGATCGTCTGCGACCGTCTACGATCATATGGAAACCAGCCTTTAGACTAGCTGGCCAATGTTAATAATAGTTATGTACAAATGTGGTAATAAAAGTGCGTTTCAGTGTTCAGAAGTTGGATCATGTATCTTATGGCAGGCCTAGACCGCTGTATCGACCGATATATAAAATGTTTATTCACATACCGCTTGAGATCTTCGTTGTCGAGCAACAAAAATTCTATCTGTTAAAGAGAGTGTATTGTGCCATTGGAAAAAAAACGATTTATATCAAATAGAACCAGCGATGTTTTTGCCGCGACGCTTTGCAAAACAAACTTCATTTGCGTATTAAATCGACTGCTGCTAGACAGAACTTTCCCTTGCAAAAACATTGAGTTAATGTAAACGTCGCATCACATAAACATTATTAGAAACTCCTGTCTTCAAAGATATAGTATTTTGCCGTTTGAATAAACGATTTATGCCAAATAGAACTGGAAATATATTTTTAGTGTTTGCCTTGACGTTTCGGAGAACAATAAAAGTTCATTATGTTGTCGACTTGTCGACGCGTGCTGCTAGACAAAACTCGCGCTGGCAGAAAAATTTAAAACTACATGTAATGTAAACGGCGCATCTCAGAAACCTTGATAAAAACTCCTGTCTTCAAAGATATCTTATTTCAGCGTTTGAATGAACGATTTATGCCAAATAGAACCGGAGGTATCATTTTTTCAAGAATTTCCGTGATGCTTTCATGACTCCCATTCACAATTGACTAGCTGGCGCATGCCGAAAGCCGGAACGTTTTTCTCCTACGCAAAATTAAATGTTTGTTTGAGCGAGCAAATGTAGGTAACTGAATCATTCAGAGTGAGCAAGATTTGCAAAATCAACTCTTTGCCCCCTTGATCGCACGAATTGAAACGCATGTAACTCTACTTGTAGTTATGTTCGATGTTCGATATGAATCGAGCAAACGATCGATGCATATTTTATGTTGGACGGTCCCATCGATTTGACAATGAACTGCAGAGTGGCAATCGTTACCTGTAACTGGTTTCTTACGCATAATATATGCCATACTAAACGCTTCAGTGATTCTCGAGAGAAACGAGACGCGGCTCGCGAGAAACGAGAAACGTCTCGAGAGAAACGAGACTCGTCTCGCGAGAAATGAGACGAGAGGTGGTAACTTACTTTTGAGCGGTACTGTATATTTCATAGGATACATCTGTCTGTACCCTTAATAAAGACCTTGGGTTGGTGTCACGGCATGCATGTCTTTAATGAAAAGTGCTGATTCTTCCAAGCTCTGTTTTTAAACTCAAGGAATTTAAACTTACCCCAGTTTTTTGTTTATTCTTCTTTTTTCCCTCATTTCTTCTAGTTTCCTCTTGAACTGAAAGCAAATTCTCAAAATAACCAAAAACACAAGACACCATATCTTTGAAACACCATGTATAATAAATGCTATTGCTTGACCAACACCTCATTGTCCAGTTTAAGTTTAATAAACTTGCTATACTGAAAGATTGAAAACTTGCCCCATTGATGTGTATATTATTGATTTTCTTTAACAAGTGACTGCTAAGGATAGTGATGTGACATTTTGACAACTTAACCTAAAGGCATAAGGGGACTTAAGATTTGAGTATGAGTATACACTGTAAGATCGAGTATAAGTATGACTTCAAGTATTTACACTATTATGTCATATACCCATTTCATCCGATGAGCGGCATGCCTTCTCTTCTTAAAACCAAAAAGAAAACATGAAGAGTGGGGCCCCGGAAAATGTCACTAGTTTGAAACTCAAAAATCATACTTGTACTGAATCTCGTACTTGAAGTTCAATCTGAAGGTCCCTATTGTCAAGTGAAAAGTGTGTTTGTCAGTCAATGGTGATGCAATTCTGGTCCCTTAAAATTGATAGCTAATTAAATGAACTCATCTTTTCCATTTTACCTCATCCTGATCTCATCTAATATTCAACTTATTTAAGGTCAAGTTGTGTAGGGTTAATAAGTACTACAATTATACCTTTTCAGTTTCTTTCTCGTCTGACATGTTGATTGGAGGGGCATGGACATCTTCTTTGAGAGAAGTTGAGTTTGCTGTTGAAAAGTGGAACCAGGTATAAACACAAGGTACTCTCAAATGGTCCTTTATGTTATACTGTACAAGGTGGTTCTAACTTTTAAGTCTGCAGATGAAACCCTAGTGTGTGACCATTCAAATAAAAGCTATTGAGCAGTGCCTTCATCTGGTACTGTTTATTATGGTGTTCAAGGTGGTTGTGTGACCATTCAAATGAAAGTTATTGAGCATATAGCTTTAGGTTGAATGGTTGATCATGTTATACAACGATACCAGTATGAGACCATTTTGTGCTGGCATACAAAAAAGCATTTGTTATTGATCATTTGTTTTTGTGAGATGAAATTAATACCATCCTACAGTTGAAAACATTCATTCATTAAAATAATACTGTTGTTCTGCAAACAGAACAATGTGGTTTGTGACAACACAACAAAATCATTCTGGGGTATACTTGTCTATTGGCATTCAAAAATATTACAATTCAAGTTACGGTACACAAAATGGTTTCTCATATTTTAGAGTGTAAACCCCCTTGGTAATTATGAAAAACAGCTCCCAAAAAACCCTGTTTGCTATCTGTTGGTCATCTGTCAGTCAACTGTCGGTCATCTGTCAACCGTCTGCCAGCCAACTGTTAGCCAATTTCTCACCTTTATCCTCTGTTGAATCAGGAACTTCAAGAGGTTTAAGTCCAAGTTTGATCCTCAATTTACTGAAATTTAAGTAACCATACAATACACCATAAATAGCAAAATAGCAAAATGAATTCGCATGAGTTTCCTACATGTACAGGACCTTTTAGTAGGCAAGTATATGTAGGTGAGTGATTAACGGTGTAGATTGGAGAGAGATTTTGCATAAAATTGACATAGGTGATAATCAGAAATTTTGAAATGAAGCGCTACAAGGTAACAGAATCTCATTTTGTGGGTGCAACTTGAGTTTAGTGGGGAGGGGAGCATATGGCTGCTGATAAAATTATCGCTGTATCTTTTAGGGATATAAAATATTGACTGAACAATTAGTCTCAAGGCAAAAGTGTGAGAGTTAACCAAAGAAAAACCCTGACTTTAAGCATCAAGCAAATTGTTAATGGTGTCACACTTTGTCAGATTGCACTGCACTTCCAAAAATTACATGTAGCTTACTTGGTCTCCTCGATACTCAGTGACATTTCTCCACCCTCTTGTTTGGGCTGTGGCAGATCATGGCCTACAATTTCTACATATAAATAATTAAATATATGAAAAAAGCTAACAACTCTCTAATGTGCAGTTTGCAGCTTCTCTTTTCCTGAACCAGCCATGCTCATCAGCGAAGTATGGTTCTTGTTACATCAACTCGTTCTTCCAACTAATGAAGCATTAGGTTGGGCTGATTTCTTTACATTTTCATCGTGAAGTAATGTTAAATTTTTATAAGTGGAACGATCTGACAATATTGTGGAACGATCTGACCGTAATCCCAACATACGTACGGAGGACTTTGTAATAAACTTAATTACAAGCTATTTCAACTTACTACTTTCGTGATCATCACGAGCCGATTCTTCCACAGCGTATTCGTAGAGGTCATCGTAATCTTCTCTTTTAGCCTTTTTCTTGTCAACTCTAGCGACGTCTTCTTCTGATCCATGGCCCCGCTTCTCTCTGCTTCGTTCTTCTCTTCGCCTAGAGCTCTTCTCCTTCTCTGAATCCCTGTCACGCTCCCTGTCTTTATCTCGATGTTTACGTTCTTTTTCTCGCCTCCTCTCCCTGTCTCTATCCTTATCCTTTTCCTTGTGCTTTTTCGAAGAGCCCATTATGGTTCAGGCATACGAAACTGTAGCAAAGAAGATAGCTTTGCTTTGTAAACGATTTTGGGACGTTCTCTCCTACTTGGCAGCCATGATGGGACTTAGCGACCAGGCGCTTTTGTAATATGCAGCCTGCCCTTCATTGAGGTTTTTCAGCTTTCGGAAAACGGAGAATACTAAAAAACATCTGGTGAGGGTCGAGGGGAGACTACATGTAATAGCATAAAGTGTACACCCCTATACACTCCTATACTGCATTGTAGAGGACTATACAGTACGCTACATCCTTATACAGCACTATACATTCTTCTACTGCACTACACACAACTACACAGGACTATAGGTAAGGTAAGGTAAAATCTTTATTTAGACAAGATATTTCCTTCAGGACTATGCAATATTTAATTTAAATAAATCTAACTACCTAACTAATTTAATATTGTAAATAACTACTAGAATAAGAGAAATGATAAAAACCTGCTTTACAATGAAGCC